>NW_028165366.1:30000-95000 GCF_964263955.1 Coregonus lavaretus
TCCGACATTGCTCGTCTTAATACTTATATATTTATTAATTCCATTATTTTACTTTTAGATCTGTGTGTGTTGTTGTGAATTGTTACATATTACTGCACTGCTGGAGCTAGCAACAAAAACATTTCGCTACACCCGCAATAACATCTGCTAAATAGTACGGTATGTGTATGCGACCAATAAACATTTTGATTTGATTTGACATTTCTACCTGCAAATGAACACATTTCTAGCGGTAAATGTGTTCAATTATAGCCATGGTATTAAAGGGTTATAATCAACTCGGGGCTCTATGCGTTCTCTGAAAAATAGTGTAACTCCGTGGAAGGTCAGTTCCGGTAGCGAGTCGTGAAACACGCCTTTCACATCCTTCATTCTTTTCCAGAGATCAGCGTAGATCCCCAAGTTGATGATCCCTTCCTCATTTTATTCATTCGACGTTGCTACGCTAAAGAAATCATTGGCATGTAGCTAGCTAGCAGAGATTGAATGACGGTGAGAGAACAAGAAGTTGAACTACATAGGCAACGACTGTTACCGTCGGCGAGTCCGAGGTAACCAAGCTAGACGGTGATGTTAAAAAGTGAAGTTTCCGTTGATGGCACACGAGTGGATGAACTGTCCATGGTCCTGGCGCTGCTCGGTGACAGACAGCGCTTGCCTCTTCTTTGCTGGCACGGGAGAGTTCGCATTTATAAAATGACACATTGTTTCACAGGTTGTAGAGGCAGACAGGTAGGTTTACACAACCCCCAACCAAACCAAATAGTACCAATGGAAAAAATAATGTGTAGACGCTTTTTCCCCCCGAGGGAGATGAGGTTTATGATTTTCCTACATGGGCTGCGGGACAGTGGAATGATGATGTTAACACGTCATGGTATTTTGCGAGTGTTGTTGTCCCACAACTTCCGCATATCAACTAATCAGCGTCCAGGATCCAAACAACCAGTTTTATAACGTTACCTGTTCAATGCTTATAATGAACCAAATGATAAAAGTTACCAAATTGTAGTATTTATGGTGTTTCTAGTTCCTTCGATTTTGGAGTCATTTTATCAGTAAAACCCACATCACTAATTCCACAATAAAGCTGAAATGCTTGTCATTTATTTCAGTTATTTATTAATGTAATAAACACGTTTTATTGGACACAAGAGCAATAGGCATACAACTTACAATTATTAGATTCACAAATCAATTTGGCTGTAATCTCTTCGATTTGTAGCTCAAGTTATTTAGCGCAAGTTAAAGGATTTAAAAAATCATGAAACCAAACTGGACTTTTAATCACCCTAGCGCAAATATCAAGCAGGCCTGTCGTCATTTCCAGGCAACTTGGGTTTTTTAAAAAACAGATTGAGAACAACTAACGGAAACATCTTTAACATTTTATCTTAGTAAGGTCCTGTGAGTTTAAAGCCATTTCAGTTGGTGTCGCTGAAATGTCCGTTGTTTCTTACACGTCATAGTTCTCTCTCTCTCTCTATCTGTCGGAGGGATTAAAACCAAAACGTCCGTTTGTTTAACCTCCTCATGGTACGTTAACCTCTGTCAGGACCGGCTCGTCACGAGGACAAAGGGGTGAGAAACATGGACCTATAACTCCCCACCCCTTTTCCCTAAACTCTGAGCCACTCTAACTTTTTAAGCTAAAATCTTGGGTTCAGGGTACACCAAGGTAAGTAAAGGAACTAACGTGTTGTGCTGAGTAGTGCATACATCGTTTGAAATAGTCAGGTTGAGTTATTAGTGTGTATGAAAAGTTGATATTCAAAGGACTATAACACATCGTAGTTGTAGGCTGTTCTGCAGTTAGTCGTTTTTAGGTCCTAGCTCATCAGACATACCCACTTTTTTCTTTTTTTTTTTTCTTTTTCTGTTGTCATTTAGCAGACGCTCTTATCCAGAGCGACATACAGTTAGTGAGTGCATACATTATTTTTTTATTTTTCATACTGGCCCCCCGTGGGAATCGAACCCTCATCCCCGCCGGCCATTCCCTCCCCTACCCTGGACGACGCTGGGCCAATTGTGCGCCGCCCCCATGGGTCTCCCGGTCGCTGCCGGCTACGACAGAGCCTGGATTCGAACCAGGATCTCTAGTGGCACAGCTAGCACTTAGTGTCTTAGACCACTGCGCCACTCACTTCTTTCTCTCAATTTTTTTTCTTACTCTTTTCTTTTCTCTTATTTGAAAACAAACAAACAACTTCCTAGTAAGAGTCTTGTGTTTCCAAGTGTAGAGTTGATTTATGACTTATTTATTATAGGCCTATAATAAGCCCTTTATTCAATCAAAGGCGAGTTCCAGATTTGACGGCAAAGTATCAGCTATACAATATTCTCGCCCTGATGGAAAGCATGTCATTTGTGTGCTTTTATTTCACAGAAGTCTTCTGATTAAATATAGATCCAATTTCCACGTCTCCAGAAGACTGACGCTTTATAGAACAAACAACACTTGGTTCAACACTTCCACGGCTCCAGAAGACTGAAGCTTTATAGAACAACAACCCTTGGTTCAACACTTCCACGGCTCCAGAAGACTGATGTTTTCTAGACCTAAATGTCAGTTGAACAAGACCCTTGGTTTTGTCGCATGTCAGTAGAGGTGAAAACTATCCCTGTGGGAAAGGAAACATCTGCCATAAATCTCTCTATAATTGAAAGCACATGTCTCAGCATTGCGCAGTTCTCCCATGGCTAGAGATGGGAAGGGATACTGGCCTACTACCGTTGCCCCGGCAGCGGACCGGAGCCCCGATGGCGCGCTGTTCTTGTCGATGACCTAATAGTCGTCGCAAATTAGATCCATGTGCCTTAGTTCCCCAGACGAAGGCACCTTTTAATACCATATTTCCATGAAGCGTTGGTCTACACCGTTCCAAACGACACCCTATTCTCTGTGTAGTGCACTAGGGGAGACCAGGCCCCATAGTCAAAGCACTGCACTGTGGGGAATAGGGTGCTATTTGAAATCTCTGTCTTCGGGTCTATCAGTTAGGAATTAAACCTACTGGTCCCATTGGGCTACTGTACAGGGAGAGAGGCTGCAACACCTACTGGTGTCATTGGGCTACTGTACAGGGAGAGAGGCTGCAACACCTACTGGTCCCATTGGGCTACTGTACAGAGAGAGAGGCTGCAACACCTACTGGTCCCATTGGGCTACTGTACAGGGGGAGAGGCTGCAACACCTACTGGTCCCATTGGGCTACTGTACAGGGAGAGAGGCTGCAACAACCTACTGGTCCCATTGGGCTACTGTACAGGGAGAGAGGCTGCAACACCTACTGGTCCCATTGGGCTACTGTACAGGGAGAGAGGCTGCAACACCTACTGGTGTCATTGGGCTACTGTACAGGGAGAGAGGCTGCAACACCTACTGGTCCCATTGGGCTACTGTACAGGGAGAGAGGCTGCAACACCTACTGGTCCCATTGGGCTACTGTACAGGGAGAGAGGATGCAACACCTACTGGTGTCATTGGGCTACTGTACAGGGAGAGAGGCTGCAACACCTACTGGTCCCATTGGGCTACTGTACAGGGAGAGAGGCTGCAACACCTACTGGTCCCATTGGGCTACTGTACAGGGAGAGAGGCTGCAACACCTACTGGTCCCATTGGGCTACTGTACAGGGAGAGAGGCTGCAACACCTACTGGTCCCATTGGGCTACTGTACAGGGGGAGAGGCTGCAACACCTACTGGTCCCATTGTGCTACTGTACAGGGAGAGAGGCTGCAACACCTACTGGTCTCATTGGGCTAATGTACAGGGAGAGAGGCTGCAACACCTACTGGTCTCATTGGGCTACTGTACAGGGAGAGAGGCTGCAACACCTACTGGTCCCATTGTGCTACTGTACAGGGAGAGAGGCTGCAACACCTACTGGTCTCATTGGGCTACTGTACAGGGAGAGAGGCTGCAACACCTACTGGTCTCATTGGGCTACTGTACAGGGAGAGAGGCTGCAACACCTACTGGTCCCATTGGGCTACTGTACAGGGAGAGAGGCTGCAACTCCTACTGGTCTCATTGGGCTACTGTACAGGGAGAGAGGCTGCAACACCTACTGGTCCCATTGGACTACTGTACAGGGAGAGAGGCTGCAACACCTACTGGTCTCATTGGGCTACTGTAGAGGGAGAGAGGCTGCAACACCTACTGGTGTCATTGGGCTACTGTACAGGGAGAGAGGCTGCAACACCTACTGGTCCCATTGTGCTACTGTACAGGGAGAGAGGCTGCAACACCTACTGGTCCCATTGGGCTACTGTACAGGGAGAGAGGATGCAACACCTACTGGTGTCATTGGGCTACTGTACAGGGAGAGAGGCTGCAACACCTACTGGTCCCGTTGGGCTACTGTACAGGGAGAGAGGCTGCAACACCTACTGGTCCCATTGGGTTACTGTACAGGGAGAGAGGCTGCAACACCTACTGGTCCCATTGGGCTACTGTACAGGGAGAGAGGCTGCAACACCTACTGGTCCCATTGGGCTACTGTACAGGGAGAGAGGCTGCAACACCTACTGGTCCCATTGGGCTACTGTACAGGGAGAGAGGCTGCAACTCCTACTGGTCCCATTGGGCTACTGTACAGGGAGAGAGGCTGCAACACCTACTTGTGTCATTGGGCTACTGTACAGGGAGAGAGGCTGCAACACCTACTGGTCCCATTGGGTTACTGTACAGGGAGAGAGGCTGCAACACCTACTGGTCCCATTGGGCTACTGTACAGGGAGAGAGGCTGCAACACCTACTGGTCCCATTGGGCTAATGTACAGGGAGAGAGGCTGCAACACCTACTGGTCCCATTGGGCTACTGTATAGGGAGAGAGGCTGCAACACCTACTGGTGTCATTGGGCTACTGTACAGGGAGGGAGGCTGCAACACCTACTGGTGTCATTGGGCTACTGTACATGGAGAGAGGCTGCAACACCTACTGGTTTCATTGGGCTACTGTACAGGGAGAGAGGATGCAATGCCTACTGGTCTCATTGGGCTACTGTACA
Source organism: Coregonus lavaretus (assembly GCF_964263955.1). Classification (NCBI taxonomy): domain Eukaryota; kingdom Metazoa; phylum Chordata; class Actinopteri; order Salmoniformes; family Salmonidae; genus Coregonus; species Coregonus lavaretus. Next base: position 35,020 of record NW_028165366.1, read on the forward strand.
GGGAGAGAGGCTGCAACACCTACTGGTCCCATTGGGCTACTGTACAGGGAGAGAGGCTGCAACACCTACTGGTCTCATTGGGCTACTGTACAGGGAGAGAGGCTGCAACACCTACTGGTGTCATTGGGCTACTGTACAGGGAGAGAGGCTGCAACACCTACTGGTCCCATTGGGCTACTGTACAGGGAGAGAGGCTGCAACACCTACTGGTCCCATTGGGCTACTGTAAAGGGAGAGAGGCTGCAACACCTACTGGTCCTGTAGGATTATTTTATGTATCATTATGACATGAAGGGAGATGCCAAAGGTAAAATGTAATAAACATGTTTGATATTGTATAATTAAGAAATATGTTTAAATAAGAAATGTAGACATTAAGTGTATGCTATGTTTTAAATGAATGCATGTGTTCTTTCACAGAGGCTTTCAACAGTGTGCATTGCATTAGTTCTGTTTTAAGAAGGGGGCCTGCGTTACGCAGCCAATAGAATGATAGAATGAAAAGGCTTCATATAGAAAAAGCATTCATGACCTTTTGGAGTGGACATTATGTGACAGCTGGATGTTGAAAAAGAAGGGCGGTGCAGAACTAAAATAAGTTAGGAATGTGCGCATGTTTGTTTATTTGTGTGTATAAAAGAGATCTCTAAGCCAGAGAGAGACAGTTTATCCATGGAGAAAAAACTCAGGCTTTTTGTTATGCAATAAAGAGTCTAAATTCTTGAATTCACAGGCTTCCGTGTCTATAGAGATATTTTGTTTGAGTTGATTATTTCTTAGTCAAATGTTTCTACGACATATTTGGCACCCCAGATGGGACCTGATAGGGATCAGAGACGGTGTGCATCTGCGGTTGTGAAACGGCCTGGACGGACCATACAAACAAAAGCGGCCGCTTTTAAAAGGTAAGCCAAGTTCTTACTAATATAGTATAAACGTTTGTGTGGTCCGATCCGGGGCTCGGCAACATCTAAAGAAATACCAAGTAGGTCTCTCCAAATTTAAGAACCAGAAAGTTAGACACTAGGAGCTTTTGAATTTAAGAATACATGTCGCTGTTGTTTGTCAGAACCGTCTGTTCAATTGATTTGATTCATTTGATTCAGTTGATTCAGCTGATTCATCTTGCTGATTGCTCTGTCCGGGTCATTTCGACACGGGCGGCTGTCCAGCTGGTTGAGTGATCAGGAATAACATGTTAAGTCCTTCGAATACCGCTATGAACGTGTAGCAAAAGTATATCGTTTATAGGCTGCTTAGGAAGGCATAAATCCTGCGGATAAACGCTTTGGAAAGCTAAAATTCCAGAGGACTGAACGGGCAGGTCATCATCCTGTGTGTGGTGATGCCAATAAATCCTGCGGATAAACGCTTTGGAAAGCTAAAATTCCAGAGGTCTGAACGGGCAGGTCATCATCCTGTGTGTGGTGATGCCAATAAATCCTGCGGATAAACGCTTTGGAAAGCTAAAATTCCAGAGGTCTGAACGGGCAGGTCATCATCCTGTGTGTGGTGATGCCAATAAATCCTGCGGATAAACGCTTTGGAAAGCTAAAATTCCAGAGGTCTGAACGGGCAGGTCATCATCCTGTGTGTGGTGATGCCAATAAATCCTGTGGATAAACGCTTTGGAAAGCTAAAATTCCAGAGGACTGAACGGGCAGGTCATCATCCTGTGTGTGGTGATGCCAAACTTAGGTCTTGAGAAAGCTTAAGACCTAGGGGGCTAATAAATATAAATCCTGTGAATAGACGCTTTGGAAAGCTAAAATTCCAGAGGACTGAACGGGCAGGTCATCATCCTGTGTGTGGTGATGCCAAACTTAGGTCTTGAGAAAGCTTAAGACCTAGGGGGCTAATAAATATAAATCCTGTGAATAGACGCTTTGGAAAGCTAAAATTCCAGAGGACTGAACGGGCAGGTCATCATCCTGTGTGTGGTGATGCCAAACTTAGGTCTTGAGAAAGCTTAAGACCTAGGGGGCTAATAAATATAAATCCTGTGAATAGACGCTTTGGAAAGCTAAAATTCCAGAGGACTGAACGGGCAGGTCATCATCCTGTGTGTGGTGATGCCAAACTTAGGTCTTGAGAAAGCTTGAGACCTAGGGGGCTAATAAATATAAATCCTGTGAATAGACGCTTTGGGAAGCTAAAATTCCAGAGGACTGAACGGGCAGGTCATCATCCTGTGTGTGGTGATGCCAAACTTAGGTCTTGAGAAAGCTTGAGACCTAGGGGGCTAATAAATATAAATCCTGTGAATAGACGCTTTGGAAAGCTAAAATTCCAGAGGACTGAACGGGCAGGTCATCATCCTGTGTGTGGTGATGCCAAACTTAGGTCTTGAGAAAGCTTGAGACCTAGGGGGCTAATAAATATAAATCCTGTGAATAGACGCTTTGGGAAGCTAAAATTCCAGAGGACTGAACGGGCAGGTCATCATCCTGTGTGTGGTGATGCCAAACTTAGGTCTTGAGAAAGCTTAAGACCTAGGGGGCTAATAAATATAAATCCTGTGAATAGACGCTTTGGAAAGCTAAAATTCCAGAGGACTGAACGGGCAGGTCATCATCCTGTGTGTGGTGATGCCAAACTTAGGTCTTGAGAAAGCTTAAGACCTAGGGGGCTAATAAATATAAAAATCCTGTGAATAGACGCTTTGGAAAGCTAAAATTCCAGAGGACTGAACGGGCAGGTCATCATCCTGTGTGTGGTGATGCCAAACTTAGGTCTTGAGAAAGCTTAAGACCTAGGGGGCTAATAAATATAAATCCTGTGAATAGACGCTTTGGAAAGCTAAAATTCCAGAGGACTGAACGGGCAGGTCATCATCCTGTGTGTGGTGATGCCAAAATTAGGTAGGGTGGGACAGGTAAAAAAGTTGGGTCATCTTGAGTAGGTGAACGGGTTAAATAATCACAGGGGCTCAAACTTTTTGATAAAGTGTAAACCAAGACTAGGTCTGCTCATCTGCTCATGAGTGGTTTACCTTGGTGGCTGTGAGTCATTCAACTGTCTGATTCATTTGGGCACAAGTGGCTACTCATCTGTGTGAGTGAGAATAATATGAAATCCTGCAAGTAAATAGCCTTTCTGTAAGGAAAGGAAATCTATTTGAGGTTGTTTGAAGCTTCTGTCTGATGGACAAAGGGTGTGCCCAATCTCACATTAGGAAAGAGAAGAATAAATGGTGCGTGGATATTCATTGACCAACTGAGTGTAGAAAATTCACGTTACCAGGAGGGGTAGAATAAATCCTGTTGGAGGAACAGGTCACATTTATTGGTGTGGTCATACGACGTCTATGCATTGTAATTTGATAAATCTGTTAGGGTATGTGTCTGACATTATATTTAGAAACTTTAGAGGTAATGCAGTATTATGATAAATTGACTACGTAAAATAATAACTAGAATAGGGTTAACACTTCAAATTTGGGCCTTTTGATAGAATAAAATATTCCTGTAGGTTATACAAAGTAATTAAGGGCGTTTAAGAACAACATAAATATGGAATAAGAGTGGTATAATGATGTAAATTGGTCACACTCTGAAGTTTGAATGATGAGATATAGAGGTGTGTTTGATAATTATATATACATTGAAATAATAAGCTTTTCTTGTATATGATATCTTGGAGTTTCGTACAACAATGCCTGTCATAGAATTTTGTAAGATCGGGGAATAGTGACCAGCCTATATGATTCTAGGAGGATTCTATGACTAAGGGAAAGGATTTGAGTAATTTGTTGTTTGTTCTGCTGAGACTAGATGGTGATTAACAGATTGTGGCAATAAAGAATAATTAGAAACATGAAGGGTTTGGTAGATATGAATAAATTGGAGTATAATGAATTTTATGTGGGTATGGTAAATATGAGGGATTGGATAAAATTATAGGTGTTGACTTGCTCAAACACGTAGACAGACGTGGAAATGGGAGAGAGTACATAGGACATGTGGTAGAATTAAGCAATATAATAAACTATCTATTATTTCAGAAGCATATATATAATTCATTTGGTTAGGTTGTTAGATCTGTTTCCAAATCAATGAATGTGGGGTTTGACTTGTTGACTGCTAAGTTGAGTACGTTGAGCGTGTGAGATCTGTGTCCTTCAAAGCTATTTTCTGATAAAGTGTGGTATGTGTTAGATACTAAAATTACTGACCATTATCATTGGAATAACAGAGGATTAACTTGTCATTTCGATAAAGCATAGATTCTGCATCGCTGAACAGAGTCTAGGGTTTCTAAGTATAGTTTAGCTATAGTTGTGGGGTGTTTAGATTGAAGGAACAGTCAGGATAAGATTGGAAGATCTAGTAGCCTGCGTCTTTTCAGACTGAAGGACTCACTTATTCAACGGGAAAGGAGGAGTGTCTATAGTCTAAATCAGAAAGGACAGTTACATTTGAATAGCGGACTGGCAATTTGGATAAGAGATTTGGCCATAATTTGAATTGTTTAGGTAGACTGGAATGAAAGTAAGGTAGTTTAATATATGAATATACATATATTATTAGTTATTGTTGGGATGTGAATAGACTTTACTAATGCCATGAATTAGTTTCCGGTTAAAAGAGAGTCATACTTGTTTGACTGTATCGAGCTGAAATAGTTATTTAAAGAAAGTTTGAATAGCTGGATGGAAAAAATTTATTTGACAAAATTCTAATTGTTATTACTTTATTCTATGGTTTGCGTGACATCAGTAATGTATGCGAATATTTGGTGAATTTTAGAATGATAATGTATTTTTATTACGTGAACTAGGGGATGCAAGGAGCGTTGGCTTTTTTGCTGAGGGAATAGCATCAATTTATAGTGGGTTCTGGATTTGTTGAATAAACAAACTTATATTTTAAACTAAAGTAATGCAATAGGCTACAATTATAACATTATCAGAAAAAGGCACTATATGCTCATCTGTGGTCCGCTGTAGCTCAGTTGGTAGAGCACGGTGCTTGCAACGCCAGGGTTGGGTGTTCGATTCCCAAGGGGGGCTAGTATAAGTATAGAAAGGTATGAGCTCATGAATGGAGTGTTGTTTGGAAAAAGAGCATCTGCTAAAATGATAATGGGTATGGAGAGGAGAGTACGTGGTAGTCATTGAATAAGGTTTTGTTAGATTAAACAAATGACAATGGTGGAAGGTGTAGTTAACTTAATAAAATGGGTTGTTATCTAGTGTCTTCTAAGTGGGAGTTTTCTTTTAAGGATTGATGGGAGTCTCCTATATTATTAGGTTGGGGGAAAAAGTAGGGCGACGTATCAAACAATTTTAAATGGATGCTGGGGTTAATGATTGTTGATGAGATAGGACTGGGGATATATGTATGATGTTTTGTGTGTAATTACTATCTTTGGATTGTTGATTATATGTTAACGACATGTATACTTTCTCTTCCAGGAACATGGGGATTTCTTTAGTGGGAGGTTTAAAAAGTCTGTAGGCTAGGGTGGAACTAGATAGTAAAATTAAGTAGTTTTATTTTTAGGTTGTCATAGGGAGCTACAAAAATAAATAAGGCCTGGCCATTTTTGTTTGTTTATTGTTTTACTGTATGGTGTTCAAATAACCACAAACAAACTACTTAGTATGAAAAGTTAGTTGTATAGGATTTTTATTTCTATTTGGTTTTTTTGACAGGATGGAAGTGAAATATCTTAAAGGGGCATACACATGTAATTTGGGTTATTTACTGAGGGATAAGTAAATATGTATGATTTATTTTGAAAAGAGCTGTACTAAGGAATTACAACATCTATGAAAGGTTTTGATGGTTGTTAGAAGTAGTAGACTATAGGATGAAACAATTCATTGAATGATTTCAATGACCTCTGAAATCTGTCCTGGCTTCATAGTGTGACCTGATCACCCGCACTATGAATTCTAGAGGCATGCTGAATTAAGGGGTTAGATAAAATAAGGATAATTGTGAAGAAGTTTACAAATTGGAAAAATCCTATATATAAATTAGTCTAAACAGGACAAGGATGAAGTGAGAGAGTTAGTCCTGAAGGAGAAGTATTCCTTGAATAGTGTTATAGAATACAGTTAAGTAAAGATATGCTCAAGGGTTGTCATTTTAAGGTTAGTTATTATGTTAGGTTTGATAGGCAACATTGTTTTGTTTTGTTTTTTGTACACATGAATCACGATGTGATGTATGTGTCCAAGGGGGGAAGTATGCAAGGAGTATTAAGGATGTGAGCAGTAGTAATAATGTGTTATGGGTTAGGTTAAATCATTTTTGTTTTTGTAATAGGAGGCATGGTGTAGAGGTGGTCTGTCTATGAAATAAGTGGATGACAACAAGCTGGAAGCAGGTGTGCTTCATAATCTCAAGGCTTCTCTTGACGGATGAGAGGACAGGAGTAGTATACTGTGTCTCACCTAACATAACAATGTTCTTAAGATTTTATTTTCATGAGTGAAGATAACTCTGCCCAACTGAGTAGGATAATCTGAGTATTTTCTGTGCCCTGGAGACTATGTGATGGCAAAAGACTACAGAAGAAAGAGCTGGAAAGACCCTATGTGGAGGGGCCTGCACCAGGGTTGTAGGCTACCTTAATGATGGTAAAAGTGGTGGAGACAGATACTAAGATCCATGTTCCCCACTATAGGAGTGTTCCAACCTCAGCCATTGGGTAGCATTGTTGTCTTTTGTGTGTGTCTGTGCTTGTGTCTTTGCAGCAGTAACTCTGAGCTTCCCTATGGGAAGGCTGAAAGAAGGACACTTTTCACAGACCGATGTTTATAGATTGAGAGGGACTTTGGCTGATCCGGAGACCCTAGTGACGGGGGAAGGTTAACAACAGAAGTGACCTACATATCGTTGTCCAGGTTATACCAACGATGGTACTGATAGAGGGGAGTATTGGGTATCATCTTAACCATTGTACCAGAGTGAGGGAACTGATGATTGAGAGATCCCAGACCTCCAAGACGCACCAGATATCCTTATCATTGATTAATATGTACTAGACTAGTTACCTGAGAATAAGGGGAATGGAGTACTGATAATAAAATAAAGAGCAGAAGAACAAGACATAGAAGGGATATAGGCAGGAGTAGAATGTAGATTCTTGCACAGGCAGGAACCATAACTAAAAATACAGGAAGGGATCACTATTAAAATACAAGGGTTAAATAGTATTGGTGTGTGAGAAACCAGCACAACGAGTATGGGGAAGTCACATGGGGTAGTGTGACCTTAGGGTAATGAAAGAAAGAGGAAAGAAAGAGACAGGTGAATCATAGACATAAGGAAAACAGTCCAATACTTAGATAAACAATTTGATGTAGTATTTGGTGTTAGATTTCCAGGGGAAAGTGTTATTAGAAGAGAGAAGTGTAAGCAATTGTTATGAGCAAAAATATAGGAATGTTACAATAAAACAATTGGGTTATATAATTTGGAAGAATTCAAGGGAGAATGTGAAACATAATGATTTGTCATGTAGACAATGTTAATAGGGATGTTTTGGATTGGAAATTAACTCAACTGAACTGTTATGATCTGTCCTTTCCTGAGGTTACAACGGATGGTGTCGTAATGCATTGCAGAGATCAATTGGCTCAGAACGGTGTAAACCTCAATAAAAACCAAAAATCCTCTACTCGGCTGAAGAGGAACAACAAAGGCGTTGAAGATGTTCCTGTCTGACCCACCTCTGACCTGAATTCAACATCAAATCAAAGCAATCAAATGCTTTCTCTTTTGTGCTTTTTCTTTCAAGAATGTGAGGAAAGATGTCTATGCAAATGCAACATTCTTCCTAATTTGGGTATACTGGTTTGCACATGGACAAAACAGGATGATGGTGGAGGTGTGGTGGTTCAGGTGTGACATTGGAATATGAACTATGAAGAACTATGAAGGACATAATGAAGACGCCAGGAGATTGAGTGCCGGTAGAGGAAGGGAGTGTTTGTTGATTAAGGAGGTATTATACACTACTAAATTTATAGTAATTGGGACAATGCATTAGGGTACTGATCTGATGTAATTCTTGGTATGAGGAAGTTAATGCTAGAATTATTATAATATAAATGTACATTCGGCCAGTATCGATATGTGCCAAGGTGGAGTTTGTGTTATGTTTGGAGATGAATGTTGTACTTTTATCCCCAATAATACTGCCCCGGATGGTTCTTTCACGGAAGCAATGACTAAACTCAAGGGACTACGAAAAGAGGTTAAGGAGAATGCTGGGTATGATGTTCATGTTTGGGACTGGATGGAATTAACTTTGAGAAAATGGGGTGCAATGTTTACAAAGATGGGAATAATGATAGGAATATCACTTGTAGTAATGGGAGTAGTGTTTTGTTGTATACTACCTTTGTTAAAATCACTTTTGATTCAAACCACAGTAAAACAAATGACTGTACAGACAAATGTTACTATTTCAGCCAAAGAAATACACCCAGTTCAGGGAGCTCCAGGACAGTATGTTAATGAATATGGGAAATCTTGTAATGTTAAAGGAGGACCAATGGACTGTCCATTTGGGAATCCTGAATGTCTGTATGGAGTTGTCCCTGGGGGTGGATGGGTCTGTCATGGTTACAAAGCCCAACAGGAAAATGTGGAGGTTAATTTAGAGGAAAACCTTCCGGACTTGTATCCAATACCTGACTGGGCTATGGGTCCTCATCAGGATGGGTCAAGTAATAAGGAAGATATATTGGGTTGAATATGTGTGTGTGAAGTGAAACCAAATGTGGCAAGGCTAAGAATAAGTAACTGCATATGCTTACATATATTTGGTAATTAATCTTTGTATTATTTGGGACAATATTGGAATGTCCCATAGGGGGGATATGTAGGATTATTTTATGTATCATTATGACATGAAGGGAGATGCCAAAGGTAAAATGTAATAAACATGTTTGATATTGTATAATTAAGAAATATGTTTAAATAAGAAATGTAGACATTAAGTGTATGCTATGTTTTAAATGAATGCATGTGTTCTTTCACAGAGGCTTTCAACAGTGTGCATTGCATTAGTTCTGTTTTAAGAAGGGGGCCTGCGTTACGCAGCCAATAGAATGATAGAATGAAAAGGCTTCATATAGAAAAAGCATTCATGACCTTTTGGAGTGGACATTATGTGACAGCTGGATGTTGAAAAAGAAGGGCGGTGCAGAACTAAAATAAGTTAGGAATGTGCGCATGTTTGTTTATTTGTGTGTATAAAAGAGATCTCTAAGCCAGAGAGAGACAGTTTATCCATGGAGAAAAAACTCAGGCTTTTTGTTATGCAATAAAGAGTCTAAATTCTTGAATTCACAGGCTTCCGTGTCTATAGAGATATTTTGTTTGAGTTGATTATTTCTTAGTCAAATGTTTCTACGACAGTCCCATTGGGCTATTGTACAGGGAGAGAGGCTGCAACACCTACTGGTGTCATTGGGCTACTGTACAGGGAGAGAGGCTGCAATACCTACTGGTCCCATTGGGCTACTGTACAGGGAGAGAGGCTGCAACACCTACTGGTCTCATTGGGCTACTGTACAGGGAGAGAGGCTGCAACACCTACTGGTCCCATTGGGCTACTGTACAGGGAGAGAGGCTGCAACACCTACAGGTACCATTGGGCTACTGTACAGGGAGAGAGGCTGCAACACCTACTGGTGTCATTGGGCTACTGTACAGGGAGAGAGGCTGCAACACCCACTGGTCTCATTGGGCTACTGTCCAGGGAGAGAGGCTGCAACACCTACTGGTCCCATTGGGCTACTGTACAGGGAGAGAGGCTTCAACATCTACTGGTCCCATTGGGCTACTGTACAGGGAGAGAGGCTGCAACACCTACTGGTCTCATTGGGCTACTGTCCAGGGAGAGAGGCTGCAACACCTACTGGTCCCATTGGGCTACTGTACAGGGAGAGAGGCTGCAACACCTACTGGTCCCATTGGGCTACTGTATAGGGAGAGAGGCTGCAACACCTACTGGTCCCATTGGGCTACTGTACAGGGAGAGAGGCTGCAACACCTACTGGTCCCATTGGACTACTGTACAGGGAGAGAGGCTGCAACACCTACTGGTGTCATTGGGCTACTGTATATGGAGAGAGGCTGCAACACCTACTGGTCCCATTGGACTACTGTACAGGGAGAGAGGCTGCAACACCTACTGGTCCCATTGGGCTACTGTACAGGGAGAGAGGCTGCAACACCTACTGGTGTCATTGGGCTACTGTATATGGAGAGAGGCTGCAACACCTACTGGTCCCATTGGACTACTGTACAGGGAGAGAGGATGCAACACCTACTGGTCCCATTGGGCTACTGTACAGGGAGAGAGGCTGCAACACCTACTGGTCTCATTGGGCTACTGTACAGTGAGAGAGGCTGCAACACCTACTGGTCCCATTGGGCTACTGTACAGGGAGAGAGGCTGCAACACCTACTGGTCCCATTGGGCTACTGCACAGGGAGAGAGGCTGCAACACCTACTGGTCCCATTGGGCTACTGTACAGGGAGAGAGGATGCAACACCTACTGGTCCCATTGGGCTACTGCACAGGGAGAGAGGATGAAACACCTACTGGTGTCATTGGGCTACTGCACAGGGAGAGAGGCTGCAACACCTACTGGTCTCATTTGGAGTACTGTCCAGGGAGAGAGGCTGCAACGCCTACTGGTCCCATTGGGCTACTGTACAGGGAGAGAGGCTGCAACACCTACTGGTCTCATTGGGCTACTGTACAGGGAGAGAGGCTGCAACGCCTACTGGTCCCATTGGGCTACTGCACAGGGAGAGAGGCTGCAGAAATGTAAACTTGGAAAATATATCAGAGCTAATGTGATCGTAATCCAACTGATGAAACTGCATGGAGAACTGGGCTATTCGTTTGGAGTGGAAATAGTGTCAGTGTTTGGCCTGTTATGCTTTGTTTGGTGTCGAAGTTGCCTCTACTATATGTATCCTATAGCGCCTGGCCTGCAGGGGAATGAAGGCCTACAATCTCCATAACAAACGGCCTAAAATAGGAAAATCTGACAAATACATTGAAATGGGAAACACAAATAAAACAACATTAAAGAGTGCCGTGTGTGTGTGTCAGTGTGTGTGTGTCAGTGTGTGTGTTTCATTGTGTGTGTGTGTGTGTGTGTGTGTGTGTGTGTGTGTGTGTGTCAGTGTGTGTGTCAGCAGAGCTCTCTGTTTTCCTCCACTTTGTCATGCAACGTCTCTCCCCTCCCCTCCATAGCTCCACCCTTCACTCACTACACACACACTTATTCTAGACTGTGTTTGAGACCTACTTCTAGTGGGTGACAGGATCGGTGAAAGAGATTTTCTCTCTCTCTCTCTCTCTCTCTCTCTCTCTCTCTCTCTCTCTCTCTCTCTCTCGCTGTCTCTCCCTCTGTCTCTCCCTCTCTCACTGTCTCTCTCTCTCTCTCTCTCTCTCTTCTCTCTCTCTCTCTCTCTCTCTCTCTCTCTCTCTCTCTCTCTCTCTCTCTCTCTCTCTCTCTCTCTCTCTCTCTCTCTCTCTCTCTCTCTCTCTCTCACTGTCTCTCTCTCTCTCTCTCTCTCTCTCTCTCTCTCTCTCTCTCTCTCTCTCTCTCTCTCTCTCTCTCTCTCTCTCTTTCTCTACCCCCCTCTCTCTCTCTCTCTCTCTCTCTCTCTCTCTCTCTCTCTCTCTCTCTCTCTCTCTCTTCTCTCTCTCTCTCACTGTCTCTCCCTCTGTCTCTCTCTCCCCCTCTCTCTCTCTCTCTCTCTCTCTCTCTCTCTCTCTCTCTCTCTCTCTCTCTCTCTCTCTGTCTCTCCCCCTCTCTCTCTCTCTCTCTCTCTCTCTCTCTCTCTCTCTCTTTCTCTACCTCTCTCTCTCTCTCTCTCTCTCTCTCTCTCTCTCTCTCTCTCTCTCTCTCACTGTCTCTCTCTCTCTCTCTCTCACTGTCTCTCTCTCTCTCTCTCTCTCTCTCTCTCTCTCTCTCTCTCTCTCTCTCTCTCTCTCTATTTCTCTCTCTCTTTCTCTCCCTCACTCTCTCTCTCAGGGCATGGCAGCGATCAAAACAACAGCCATATTTGGGCTGGTTAAAGTACTCAGGATGAATTCATGAAGAGGAGAGAGGCTTAAGCATTGAATTGAATCTTGTGTTTACATTGATATGAGACGCACGTTTTGCTTTGACTAACAAAGTCCAGTGAATAGTAGATGTACGGTGAATGGGTTTTAGGGACCTGGGTCTTTTGTTTCATGATATGGGAAGGAGGGACTGCGACAAAATACTGTTCTCACTTTACTTCACATAGCCACTGTGCTTCTATGCCTGCATTGCTTTGTCTCTGGGGTTTTAGGCTGGGTTTCTGTATAAGCACTTTGTGAAATCTGCTGATGGAATAAATGGTTTATAAATACATTTGAATGATTGATTGATTGATTTAATGTAATCATTATGGTTTTAGTTAATTTTAAACGTTTTATATTTTGGTATTTTTTGCTGAGAAGAAATAGACAAGAGGACATGTTGAAGAATCGCTTCTCCAATGTTGTTGGTTTTGATCAAATAAAGTGGGGAAAAAAAGTATTTAGTCAGCCACCAATTGTGCAAGTTCTCCCACTTAAAAAAATGAGAGGCCTGTATTTTTCATCATAGGTACACGTCAACCATGACAGACAAATTGAGGAAAAAAAATCCAGAAAATCACATTGTAGGATTTTTAATGAATTGATTTGCAAATTATGGTGGAAAATAACTATTTGGTCACCTACAAACAAGCAAGATTTCAGGCTCTCACAGACCTGTAACTTCTTCTTTAAGAGGCTCCTCTGTCCTCCACTCGTTACCTGTATTAATGGAACCTGTTTGAACTTGTTATCAGTATAAAAGACACCTGTCCACAACCTCAAACAGTCACACTCCAAACTCCACTATGGCCAAGACCAAAGAGCTGTCAAAGGACACCATAAACAAAATTGTAGACCTGCACCAGGCTGGGAAGACTGAATCTGCAATAGGTAAGCAGCTTGGTTTGAAGAAATCAACTGTGGGAGCAATTATTAGGAAATGGAAGACATACAAGACCACTGATAATCTCCCTCGATCTGGGGCTCCACGCAAGATCTCACCCCGTGGGGTCAAAATGATCACAAGAACGGTGAGCAAAAATCCCAGAACCACACGGGGGGACCTAGTGAATGACCTGCAGAGAGCTGGGACCAAAGTAACAAAGCCTACCATCAGTAACACACTACGCCGCCAGGGACTCAAATCCTGCAGTGCCAGACGTGTCCCCCTGCTTAAGCCAGTACATGTCCAGGCCCGTCTGAAGTTTGCTAGAGTGCATTTGGATGATCCAGAAGAGGATTGGGAGAATGTCATATGGTCAGATGAAACCAAAATATAACTTTTTGGTAAAAACTCAACTTGTCGTGTTTGGAGGACAAAGAATGCTGAGTTGCATCCAAAGAACACCATACCTACTGTGAAGCATGGGGGTGGAAACATCATGCTTTGGGGCTGTTTTTCTGCAAAGGGACCAGGACGACTGATCCGTGTAAAGGAAAGAATGAATGGGGCCATGTATCGTGAGATTTTGAGTGAAAGCCTCCTTCCATCAGCAAGGGCATTGAAGATGAAACGTGGCTGGGTCTTTCAGCATGACAATGATCCCAAACACACCGCCCGGGCAACGAAGGAGTGGCTTCGTAAGAAGCATTTCAAGGTCCTGGAGTGGCCTAGCCAGTCTCCAGATCTCAACCCCATAGAAAATCTTTGGAGGAAGTTGAAAGTCCGTGTTGCCCAGCGACAGCCCCAAAAGATCACTGCTCTAGAGGAGATCTGCATGGAGGAATGGGCCAAAATACCAGCAACAGTGTGTGAAAACCTTGTGAAGACTTACAGAAAACGTTTGACCTGTGTCATTGCCAACAAAGGGTATATAACAAAGTATTGAGAAACTTTTGTTATTGACCAAATACATATTTTCCACCATAATTTGCAAATAAATTCATAAAAAATCCTACAATGTGATTTTCTGGGGGAAAAAATCTCATTTTGTCTGCCATAGTTGACGTGTACCTATGATGAAAACTACAGGCCTCTCTCATCTTTTTAAGTGGGAGAACTTGCACAATTGGTGGCTGACTAAATACTTTTTTTCCCCACTGTAAATAACTAAACTACTGACACAGAGAACTCAGCTGGTGGAAACGATGTGGACAGTTTTGCTGAAGGAAAGGTTGGTTTTGTTATTTCTAAAATGTAAATACATGTTACTTGGTGTTCGTTTTTTCTGGATTTAGCTAATACCATTTGTATTAGTTGCTATCTGAATGAGTTGGGTTAATTAGCTAAGTAATCTCTCTCTGACAGACACATTTTGTTAGTTTTTCTTCAATCTTTGATCAAATTCTAATATTTCATGATTTTGTAATAATGTTATTTGTTGGTGTAGATTTATAATACTGTACATAAGCCAAGGTGGTGCATTTCAGAGTATTTCTTGTTTTTACAATTCATGTTTTCATACAATTTTCATGCCTGACTATTTGTAAATTAAATATATACCGTGCTGTGAAAAAGTATTTGCCCCCTTTCTAATTTTCTCTACTTTTGCATATTTGTCATACTGAATGTTATCAGATCTTCAACCAAAACCTAATATTAGATAAAGGGCACATAAGTGAACAAATAACACAACAATTACATATTTATTTCATAAACAAAGTTATGCAACACCCAATTCCCCTGTGTGAAAAAAGTAATTGCCCCGTTACACTCAATAACTGGTTGTGCCACCTTTAGCTGCAATGACTCCTGCAGTTGTAGATCAGTCTCTCACGTCGCTGTGGAGGAATTTTGGCCCACTCTTCCATGCAGAACTGCTTTAACTCAGTGACGTGTGGGTTTTCAGGCATGAACTGCTCGTTTCAAGTCCTGCCACAACATCTCAATTGGGATTAGGTCTGGACTTTGACTAGGCCATTCCCAAAACTTCCAATTAGTTGCTTTTTAGCAATTTTCATGTAGACTTGATTGTGTGTTTTGGATCATTGTCTTGCTGCATGACCCAGCTGCGCTTCAGCTTCAGCTCACAGACGGATGGTCTGACATTCTCCTGTAGAATTCTCTGATACAGAGCAGAATTGATGGTTCCTTCTATTAAGGCTTGTCGTCCAGGTCCTGAGGCAGCAAAGCATCCCCAAACCATCACACCACCACCACCATGCTTGACCTTTGGTATGATGTTCTTACTGTGGAATGCATAGTTTGGTTTTCGCCAGGCATTACTGGAACCATGTCGTCCAAAAAGTTATAATTTTAACTAACTAACTAACTAACTAACTAACTAACTAACTAACTAACTAACTAACTAACTAACTAACTAACTAACTAACTAACTAACTACACAGGAAAGATGATCAATATTATCTCTATATTCAGCCAAAGCTATAGTGACCTAACTAACTAACTAACTAACTAACTAACTAACTAACTAACTAACTAACTAACTAACTAACTAACTAACTAACTACAGAGGAAAGATGATCAATATTATCTCTATATTCATCCATAGCTATAGTGACCTAACTAACTAACTAACTAACTAACTAACTAACTAACTAACTAACTAACTAACTAACTAACTAACTACAGAGGAAAGATGATCAATATTATCTCTATATTCATCCATAGCTATAGTGACCTAACTAACTAACTAACTAACTAACTAACTAACTAACTAACTAACTAACTAACTAACTAACTAACTAACTAACTATACAGGAAAGATCATCAATATTATCTCTATATTCAGCCACAGCTATAGTGACCTAACTAACTAACTAACTAACTAACTAACTAACTAACTAACTAACTAACTAACTAACTAACTAACTAACTAACTAACTAACTAACTACCTACCTACCTACCTACACAGGAAAGATGATCAATATTATCTCTATATTCAGCCACAGCTATAGTGACCTAACTACCTAAATAACTAACTACACAGGAAAGATGACCAATATTATCTCTATATTCAGCCACAGCTATAGTGACCTAACTAACTAACTAACTCACTCCCTCACTCACTCACTCACTCACTCACTCACTCACTCACTCACTCACTCACTCACTCACTCACTCACTCACTCACTCACTCACTCACTCACTCACTCACTCACTCACTCACTCACTCACTAACTACACAGGATATATGATCAATATTATCTCTATAATCAGCCATAGCTATAGTGACCTAACTAACTAACTAACTAACTAACTAACTAACTGACTAACTAACTAACTACACAGGAAAGATGATCAATATTGTCACGATCGTCGTAAAGGAGAGTAGACCAAGGCGCAGCGTGTGAAACGAACATGACTTTATTATATTAAAGTATCTAAATACAAAACAAAAGACGACTCGTGAAGTCCACAGTAACACTGACTGAACACGGAACAAAAACCCACAAACACAAGGTGAAAACACACAGTTTAAATATGGCTCCCAATCAGAGCCAACGAGCCAACAGCTGACACTCGTTACCTCTGATTGGGAGTCACTCAATACAAACAAGGAAAAACAACCACATGGACAACCCAACCAAACGCGTGAGGCAGGAACGGACCGGACCTGGCTGACGATAAACACCCTAGGCTTGATGCGTGGAGCCGGAACGGGCCTCACCAGGCTGACGACTCGCATCCCTGGCTTGGTGCGAGTAGCAGTAATGGGCTGGACCAGGCTGACGACTCGCACCCTTGGCTTGGTGCGAGTAGCAGGAACAGGCTGGACCAGGCTGACGACTCGCACCCTTGGCTTGGTGCGAGTAGCAGGAACGGGCTGGACCAGGCCGACGACTCGCATCCCTGGTTTGGTGCGAGTAGCAGGAACGGGCTGGACCAGGCTGACGACTCGCACCCCTGGCTTGGTGCGAGTAGCAGGAACGGGTTGGACCAGGCTGGCGACTCGCACCCCTGGTTTGGTGCGAGTGGCAGGAACAGGCCGGGTCGGGCTGGCGACGCACACCGTAGGCTTTGTGCGTGGAGCAGGAACAGGCCGGGCTGGGCTGGCGACTACACCGTAGGCTTTGTGCGTGGAGCAGGGACAGGCCGGGCTGGGCTGGCGACGCACACCGTAGGCTTTGTGCGTGGAGCAGGAACAGGCCGGGCTGGGCTGGGCTGGCGACGCACACCGTAGGCTTTGTGCGTGGAGCAGGAACAGGCCGTGCTGGGCTGGCGACGCACACCGTAGGCTTTGTGCGTGGAGCAGGAACAGGCCGGGCTGGGCTGGCGACGCGCACCGTCCATTTGGTGCGAGGGGCCGTAACAGGCCGGACCGTACTGGGGACACACACCACTGGCTCTACTCCGGGAACTGGAACGGGCCGGACCGGACTGGTAACACACCCCAGTACCTCTCGCCGTGCCTCTAAACCTCCTTTCCCTACTTTGACCAGTGGCCCCCGTAACCTGGTGGCCTTTTGAATACGCCCCTTCTCTGCCTCCGTCAGCCCCGTCGTCCATGCCCTGTGCCCCCCCCTAAAAAATTCTTGGGGGTGCCTCTCGTCCTTCCGACGATGGCACTGCTGACGCCGCTGCTCCTCTCCTGCCTGGGTCTCCCCCTTCATAGCCCTCCGGTACCGGACGGCCTCCTCCTCGGTAATCTGCCCCCAACCGAGGAGGACATCCACCAGAGTCACCTCCTGCGTGTGTTCCTGGACACGCTGCTTGGTCGTTGTATGGTGGGTTTTTCTGTCACGATCGTCGTAAAGGAGAGTAGACCAAGGCGCAGCGTGTGAAACGAACATGACTTTATTATATTAAAGTATCTAAATACAAAACAAAAGACGACTCGTGAAGTCCATAGTAACACTGACTGAACACGGAACAAAAACCCACAACCACAAGGTGAAAACACACAGTTTAAATATGGCTCCCAATCAGAGCCAACGAGCCAACAGCTGACACTCGTTACCTCTGATTGGGAGTCACTCAATACAAACAAGGAAAAACAACCACATAGACAACCCAACCAAACAGAACACAACGAAACGAACACACCCTGGCTCAACATTGTCCCGGAGCCAGAGCGTGACAAATATTATCTCTATATTCAGCCACAGCTATAGTGACCTAACTAACTAACTAACTAACTAACTAACTAACTAACTAACTAACTAACCAGCTACACAGGAAAGATGATCAATATTATCTCTATATTCAACCATAGCTATAGTGACCTAACTAACTAACTAACTAACTACACAGGAAAGATGATCAATATTATCTCTATATTCAGCCATAGCTATAGTGACCTAACTAACTAACTAACTACACAAGAAAGATGATCAATGTTATCTCTATATTCAGCCACAGCTATAGTATTTTATTTTTTATTTTTTTTATTTCACCTTTATTTAACCAGGTAAGCCAGTTGAGAACAGGTTCTCATTTACAACTGCGACCTGGCCAAGATAAAGCAAAACAGTGCAATAAAAACAATGCAGAGTTACATATGGGGTAAAAAACATAAAGTCAAAAATACAACAGAAAATATATATACAGTGTGTGCAAATGTAGCAAGTTATGGAGGTAAGGCAATAAATATGCTATAGTGCAAAATAATTACAATAGTATTGACACTGGAATGCTAGATGTGCAAGAGATTATGTGCAAATAGAGATACTGGGGTGCAAAAGAGCAAAATAAATAACAATATAGGGATGAGGTAGTTGGGTGGGCTAATTTCAGATGGGCTGTGTACAGGTGCAGTGATCGGTAAGGTGCTCTGACAACTGATGCTTAAAGTTATTGAGGGAGATAAGAGTGTCCAGCTTCAGAGATTTTTGCAATTCGTTCCAGTAGTGACCTAACTAACTAACTAACTAACTAACTAACTAACTAACTAACTAACTAACTAACTAACTAACTAACTACACAGGAAAGATGATCAATATTATCTCTATATTCAGCCACAGCTATAGTGACCTAACTAACTAACTAACTAACTACACAGGAAAGATGATCAATATTATCTCTATATTCAGCCATAGCTATAGTGACCTAACTAACTAACAACTGACTACACGTTAGCTGAAATGACAACATTACTATAATCATTGAATAACTCTTATACATTATCTTGCTTTCTCTAAACTACTGTCATCTTTCCTCTCTTTCTCTAAACTACTATCATCTTTCCTGTCTCTCTAAAATACAATCACCTTTCCTATCTCTCTAAAATACTATAATCTTTCGTCTCTCTCTAAACTACTATCATCTTTCCTCTCTCTCTAAACTACTATCATCTTTCCTTAACTAACTAATTAACTAACTAACTAACTAACTACACAGGAAAGATGATCAATGTTATCTCTATATTCAGCCACAGCTATAGTATTTTTTTTTTAACAAATTTTTTATTTCACCTTTATTTAACCAGGTAAGCCAGTTGAGAACAGGTTCTCATTTACAACTGCGACCTGGCCAAGATAAAGCAAAGCAGTGCAATAAAAACAACACAGAGTTACATATGGGGTAAAAAACATAAAGTCAAAAATACAACAGAAAATATATATACAGTGTGTGCAAATGTAGCAAGTTATGGAGGTAAGGCAATAAATAGGCTATAGTGCAAAATAATTACAATAGTATTGACACTGGAATGCTAGATGTGCAAGAGATTATGTGCAAATAGAGATACTGGGGTGCAAAAGAGCAAAATAAATAACAATATAGGGATGAGGTAGTTGGGTGGGCTAATTTCAGATGGGCTGTGTACAGGTGCAGTGATCGGTAAGGTGCTCTGACAACTGATGCTTAAAGTTATTGAGGGAGATAAGAGTCTCCAGTGTCACGACCCGGTGCGAGAAACAGTCACTAATAATTGTCAGAACCCAGAAGATGAGGCAGACACAGCAGTACTAGAGATGGTGGTTTAATAAAGAACAAAATCTTCAGGCAAAGAAACCAAATCCACAATGTCCAAAAATAAAGCCAAGAGGCACAAAGAGGAAAACCTCCAAAAAACAAAAGAAACTCCACAAAGTGGAAAATCCCACCAGAGAAATATCTATATAACACAAGGCTTGGGCTGGGGCTGGGTGCTAACTTACAAACACTGAGCAAGGAACTGAGGAACACACAGGGTTTAAATACTAACAAGGGAATGACCTACAGGTGCAAACAATAATTAGAGCAAGAAAAACAAAAGGTACAAAAAAAGTGCAATGGGGACATCTAGTGACCAAAACCCGAACAGTCATGGCCAAAACCTGACAGAATCCCCCTCCTAGGAACGGCTCCTGACGTTCCTACCAGCCTTCTCAGGGTGGAGGGCCCTGAACTGACGAATGAGGTCAGGGTCCAGTATGTCCTTGGCAGGAACCCAGGAGCGCTCCTCGGGACCGTAGCCTTCCCAGTCCACCAGATACTGCCAGGACCGCTGCACCCGGCGGGAATCCAGTATCCGGTGGACGGTATAAGCCGACTGGCCACCGATGACACGGGGCGGAGGGGGAGGTCTGCCTGCCGGGATAAGGGGAGAAAAAACAACAGGTTTTAATAAAGAAATGTGAAATGTTGGATTGATCTTAAGGGATCTGGGTAAGTGCAGGCGAAAAGTAACGGGATTGACTCTCCTGGCAATCTTAAAGGGACCGATGAACCTCTGGGACAGCTTGCGAGACTCCACCCGTAGTGGTAGGTTCTTAGTTGAGAGCCATACTCTCTGGCCGGGGTACAGGGTAGGACCGGGACGGCGACCTCTGTTGGCTTGTCGTTGGTACTGCTGAGAGGAACGCAGAAGATTAAGACGTGCCTTCTTCCACGTAAGCCGACAGCGTCTGATGAACCTCGAGGCTGAAGGCACTCTGACTTCTGCCTCCTGGTCCGGGAACAATAGAGGCGCATAGCCAAACTGACACTCATGCGGGGACATACCAGTGGAGGAGGAGCACAAGGTGTTGTGCGCGTACTCAGCCAAAACAATGAAGGATGACCAAGTGGACGGGTTGTTGGAAACCATGCATCTGAGGGTGGTTTCCAGCTCCTGATTCATCCTCTCAGTTTGGCCATTGGACTCCGGATGGTACCCTGAAGATAAACTGGCCGTGGCCCCTATGAGTTGGCAGAAGGCCTTCCAAAACCTTGAGGCGAACTGGGGACCTCTGTCGGAAACCATATCTTGCGGAATCCCAAAGACTCGGAACACATGGTTAATCACCAACTCAGCTGTTTCCTTGGCAGAAGGTAATTTGGTCAAAGGAACAAACCTGGCCGCCTTAGAAAACCTGTCGATGATGACTAGGATCGTAGTATTACCATGGGACGGAGGAAGGCCAGTAATAAAGTCCAACGAGATATGGGACCAGGGTCGGTGGGGAATAGATAGAGGGTGAAGGAGTCCTTGAGGGCGGAGGTGAGAAGATTTGCCCTGGCAGCACACGGAACAGGCCTTGATGAAAGTGGCAACGTCTTCTTTTATGGTGGGCCACCAGAACTTACGCTGGATGAACTCCAAGGTGCGGCCTACGCCCGGGTGACAGGTGAGGCGAGAGGAGTGCCCCCACCGAAGGACTTGGGACCTTGCTGCCTTGGGAACAAACAACCGATTAGCAGGACCTCCTCCAGGGCCCGGTTCGATGGCTTGAGCTTGTTTCACGGTATCCTCCACTTGCCACGAGATCGGAGCCACGATCTTAGCGGCCGGAAGGACAGTCATGTCAGTATCTTCTCGAATGGCAGGAGAGTAGATTCGTGACAAGGCGTCCGGTTTGAGATTCTTCGACCCGGGTCTATAGGTGAGGATAAACTGAAATCGGCTGAAGAAAAGAGACCATCGAGCTTGTCTGGCGTTCAACCGCTTCGCCTGCTGGATATACTCCAGATTCTTGTGGTCCGTAAGCACTTGAAACGGTTGAGAAGCCCCCTCGAGCCAGTGTCTCCATTCCTTCAATGCCATCTTAACCGCTAGGAGTTCACGATCCCCCACATCGTAATTCCTCTCGGCCGGGGTAAGCCGGTGAGAGAAGAAGGCGCAAGGATGAAGCTTCTTGTCTTCACCCCTCTGAGACAGGACGGCTCCAACCCCAACCTCTGATGCGTCTACCTCCACCAGAAAAGGTTCATCCGCCGTTGGTAGTGTCAGGATGGGAGCAGAGAGGATGCGCTGCTTGAGTCTTTGGAAGGCCGTCCCAGCTTCTCTTCCCCACAGAAACCTTGTGTTGCCACCCTTGGTTACCGCCGAGAGAGGGGCTGCCACCGAGCTGAAGTTCTTGATGAACTTGCGGTAAAAGTTGGTGAAGCCCAGGAAACGCTGAACTTCCTTAACGGACTTGGGGGTGATCCAATCCGCTACCGCCTCTACCTTCTTGGGGTCCATCTGGACTCGTCCGGGTTCCACTATAAATCCCAGGAATTGTACTCGAGAGGAATGGAATTCACACTTCTCCGGCTTAACGTACAAATGGCTGTCTAGGAGGCGTTTGAGCACTTGTCTGACATGCTTAGTGTGTTCTTGAAGGGAGCTCGAAAAGATGAGGATGTCATCCAAGTAAACAAACACAAAGATGTTAAGCATATCCCTAAGCACATCGTTTATGAGCGCTTGGAACACAGCCGGAGCGTTGGTCAGGCCGAAGGGCATCACCGAGTATTCGTAGTGACCAGTAGGCGTGTTGAAAGCGGTCTTCGACTCGTCCCCGGGTTTGATCCGCACAAGATGGTATGCGTTCCGCAGGTCAAGCTTAGTGAAGACAACTGCTTCCTGGAGCAGCTCAAAGGCTGTGGCCATAAGGGGTAGCGGGTAGCGGTTACGGACGGTTATGGCATTGAGTCCCCGGTAGTCGATGCAAGGTCGTAATCCACCGTCTTTCTTGGCCACAAAGAAAAACCCTGCTCCCGCCGGCGAGGTAGATGGACGCATGAGGCCTGCTGTCAGAGCGTCCTTGATGTAGGTATCCATAGCAGCTCGTTCGGGAGGAGAAAGGGAAAAGATCCGACCCCTGGGAGGGCAGGTCCCCGGCAACAGGTCGATGGTGCAATCGTAAGGTCTATGGGGTGGTAGTTTGGTGGCCCTCTGTTTGCTAAATACCAGTTTGAGGTCATGGTAACACTCGGGAACTCGGGACAAGTCGATGGATTCTAGAGACTCGGAAGGAGAACTCTGGGAACTCGGGAAGATACAAGTGGCTTGGCACGTAGGACCCCACTGCTTGATAGTGCCCACAGACCAGTCGATGTGAGGGTTATGGCTGTGAAGCCAGGGATAACCAAGGACGAGAGGAAACTCGGAACAGGAGATCAGATGAAAGGTCATCACTTCCTGGTGTTGGGAAACTGAAAGTCGTAAGGGGGTAGTGGCACGAGTGACAAGTCCAGATCCCAAAGGACTTCTATCCAACGTAGTAACCCTTATGGGGTCACTTAGAGGTTCAGAAGGAACGCCATTCTCCTTCGCCCAGATCCCATCCATGAAGTTACCTGCGGCTCCAGAGTCTACCAAGGCTTGAAGAGAAAACTCGTGGTCGTCCCAGGAAAGGGTAACAGGAATGAGCAGGCGGGAGTTGGATGGATGGGAGGAGGTTATGTTTCCCGTTACAGTCCTCCCAGGCCTGCACGGGAGAGTGCGTTTCCCTGGAGCCCGGGACACGTGGAGCGGAAATGGCCCGGTTTGCCGCAATATAGACAGCATCGCTCCCTCATCCGGCGGTCTCTCTCAGCCTGGGAGATGCGTCCAACCTGCATGGGTTCTGGTGGAGCCAGCGAGGATAAAGGTGGAGACTCGGAGCTGGAACCGATAGGAGCTAGGGTGAGCGGTCTATGGTTTTGTTCTCTCTCTCTCAGACGCTGGTCTATGCGTGAAGCCAACTTGATAAGGGACTCGAGGTTGTCCGGTGGTTCCCGAGTGGCCAGTTCATCTTGGATGGTGTCAGAAAGACCCTTCAAAAAACACACTGTGAGCGCCTCGTCGTTCCAGCCACTTGCTGCTGCCACAGTGCGGAACTGGATGGCATAGTCCGTCACGCTGCGCCGACCTTGGCGGAGAGTCAGGAGCTGTTTGGCTGAGTCAGGGCCGTTGGTAGGACCTTGAAACACTCGCTTGAATTCTTCAGCAAAGGTAGAGTAGCTGGCACAGCAGGGACTTTGGGCATCCCACACAGCAGTAGCCCAGGCTAGAGCCTTTTCCGACAGCAGGGTGATGATATATGCTATCTTGGACCGGTCGGTGGGAAACGACGATGGTTGCAGCTCAAAGGAGAGAGAACATTGGGTGAAAAACCCCTTACAAACACTCGGGTCCCCTGAGAACCGTTGGGGAGGCGGCAGACGAGGTTCAGCCAGGGGATTAACTGCCAGGGGTCCTTGAATCGGATGAACTGGAGCAGAAGCGGTTGCCGGGGAAAGTCGATCCGAAATCTGCTTTATGGAAGTCAGCATCTCTGACAGAAGTTGAGAATGTCTAGCCATTAAGGCCTCTTGCTGAACCAGAGCAGCTTCGTGGCGTTGGACAGTCCCCTCATGGTGGGACAGCATGGAAAAAAGATCCTGGGTACTGGCTGCCTCTGGGTTCATAATAATGGCTCAGTGTTTCTGTCACGACCCGGTGCGAGAAACAGTCACTAATAATTGTCAGAACCCAGAAGATGAGGCAGACACAGCAGTACTAGAGATGGTGGTTTAATAAAGAACAAAATCTTCAGGCAAAGAAACCAAATCCACAATGTCCAAAAATAAAGCCAAGAGGCAAAAAGAGGAAAACCTCCAAAAAACAAAAGAAACTCCACAAAGTGGAAAATCCCACCAGAGAAATATCTATATAACACAAGGCTTGGGCTGGGGCTGGGTGCTAACTTACAAACACTGAGCAAGGAACTGAGGAACACACAGGGTTTAAATACTAACAAGGGAATGACCTACAGGTGCAAACAATAATTAGAGCAAGAAAAACAAAAGGTACAAAAAAAGTGCAATGGGGACGTCTAGTGACCAAAACCCGAACAGTCATGGCCAAAACCTGACATCCAGCTTCAGAGATTTTTGCAATTCGTTCCAGTAGTGACCTAACTAACTAACTAACTAACTAACTAACTAACTAACTAACTAACTAACTAACTAACTAACTAACTAACTACCTACCTACCTAACTAACTAACTAACTAACTAACTAACTAACTACACAGGAAAGATGATCAATATGATCTCTATATTCAGCCATAGCTATAGTGACCTAACTAACTAACTAACTAACTAACTAACTAACTAACTAACTAACTAACTAACTAACTAACTAACTAACTAACTAACTAACTAACTAACTAACTAAATAACTAACTAACTAACTAACTAAACAGGAAGATGATCAATATTATCTCTATATTCAGCCAAAGCTATAGTGACCTAACTAACTAACTAACTAACTAACTAACTAACTAACTAACTAACTAACTAACTAACTAACTAACTAACTAACTAACTACACAGGAAAGATGATCAATGTTAACTCTATATTCAGCCATAGCTATAGTGACCTAACTAACTAACTAACTAACTAACTAACTAACTAACTAACTAACTAACTAACTAACTAACGAACTAACTAACTAACTAACTAACTAACTAACTAACTAACTAACTAACTAACTAACTAACTAACTAACTAACTACACAGGAAATATGATCAATATTATCTCTATAATCAGCCATAGCTATAGTGACCTAACTAACTAACTAACTAACTAACTAACTAACTAACTAACTAACTAACTAACTAACTAACTAACTAACTAACTAACTAACTAACTAACTACACAGGAAAGATGATCAATATTATCTCTATAATTAGCCATAGCTATAGTGACCTAACTAACTAACAACTGACTACACGTTAGCTGAAATGACAACATTACTATAATCATTGATTAACTCTTATACATTATCTTGCTTTCTCTAAACTACTGTCATCTTTCCTCTCTTTCTCTAAACTACTATCATCTTTCCTCTCTTTCTCTAAACTACTATCACCTTTCCTATCTCTCTAAAATACTATAATCTTTCGTCTCTCTCTAAACTACTATCATATTTCCTTAACTAACTAACTAATTAACTAACTAACTAACTAACTACACAGGAAAGATGATCAATGTTAACTCTATATTCAGCCATAGCTATAGTGACCTAACTAACTAACTAACTAACTAACTAACTAACTAACTAACTAACTAACTAACTAACTAACTAACTAACTAACTAACTAACTAATTAACTAACTAACTAAATAACTAACTAACTAACTAACTAACTAAACAGGAAGATGATCAATATTATCTCTATATTCAGCCAAAGCTATAGTGACCTAACTAACTAACTAACTAACTAACTAACTAACTAACTAACTAACTAACTAACTAACTAACTAACTAACTAACTAACTAACTAATTAACTAACTAACTAAATAACTAACTAACTAACTAACTAACTAAACAGGAAGATGATCAATATTATCTCTATATTCAGCCATAGCTATAGTGACCTAACTAACTAACTAACTAACTAACTAACTAACTAACTAACTAACTAACTAACTAACTAACTAACTAACTAACTAACTAACTAACTAACTAACTAACTACACAGGAAAGATGATCAATATGATCTCTATATTCAGCCATAGCTATAGTGACCTAACTAACTAACTAACTAACTAACTAACTAACTAACTAACTAACTAACTAACTAACTAACTACACAGGAAAGATAATCAATATTAACTCTATATTCAGCCATAGCTATAGTGACCTAACTAACTAACTAACTAACTAACTAACTAACTAACTAACTAACTAACTAACTAACTAACTAACTAACTAACTAACTAACTAACTGACTGACTGACTAACTAACTAACTAACTAACTAACTAACTAACTAACTAACTAACTAACTAACTATACTGGAAAGATAATCAATATTAACTCTATATTCAGCCATAGCTATAGTGACCTAACTAACTAACTATTTAACTAACTAACTAACTAACTAACTAACTAACTAACTAACTAACTAACTACACAGGAAAGATGATCAATATTATCTATATAATTAGCCATAGCTATAGTGACCTAACTAACTAACTAACTAACTACACAGGAAAGATGATCAATATTATCTCTATATTCAGCCATAGCTATAGTGACCTAACTAACTAACTAACTAACTAACTAACTAACTAACTAACTAACTAATTAACTAACTAACTAACTAACTAACTACACAGGAAAGATGATCAATATTATCTCTATATTCAGCCACATATATAGTGACCTAACTAACTAACTAACTAACTACACAGGAAAGATGATCAGTATTATCTCTATAATCAGCCATAGCTATTTTGACCTAAATAACGAACGAACGAACGAACTAACTAACTAACTAACTAACTACACAGGAAAGATGTTCAATATTATCTCTATATTTAGCCAAAGCTATAGTGACCTAACTAACTAACTAACTAACTAACTAACTAACTAACTAACTAACTAACTAACTAACTAACTAACTAACTAACTAACTAACTAACTACACAGGAAAGATGATCAATATGATCTCTATATTCAGCCATAGCTAAAGTGACCTAACTAACTAACTAACTAACTAACTAACTAACTAACTAACTAACTAACTAACTAACTACACAGGAAAGATAATCAATATTAACTCTATATTCAGCCATAGCTATAGTGACCTAACTAACTAACTAACTAACTAACTAACTAACTAACTAACTAACTAACTAACTAACTAACTAACTAACTAACTGACTGACTAACTAACTAACTAACTAACTAACTAACTAACTAACTAACTAACTATACTGGAAAGATAATCAATATTAACTCTATATTCAGCCATAGCTATAGTGACCTAACTAACTAACTATTTAACTAACTAACTAACTAACTAACTAACTAACTAACTAACTAACTAACTAACTAACTAACTACACAGGAAAGATGATCAATATTATCTATATAATTAGCCATAGCTATAGTGACCTAACTAACTAACTAACTAACTACACAGGAAAGATGATCAATATTATCTCTATATTCAGCCATAGCTATAGTGACCTAACTAACTAACTAACTAACTAACTAACTAACTAACTAACTAACTAACTAACTAACTAATTAACTAACTAACTAACTAACTACACAGGAAAGATGATCAATATTATCTCTATATTCAGCCACATATATAGTGACCTAACTAACTAACTAACTAACTAACTAACTAACTAACTAACTAACTAACTAACTAACTACACAGGAAAGATGATCAATATGATCTCTATATTCAGCCATAGCTATAGTGACCTAACTAACTAACCAACTAACTAACTAACTAACTAACTAACTAACTAACTAACTAACTAACTAACTAACTAACTAACTAACTAACTAACTAACTAACTAACTACCTAACTAACTAACTAACTAACTAACTAACTAACTAACTACACAGGAAAGATAATCAATATTAACTCTATATTCAGCCATAGCTATAGTGACCTAACTAACTAACTAACTAACTAACTAACTAACTAACTAACTAACTAACTAACTAACTAACTAACTAACTAACTAACTACACAGGAAAGATGATCAATATTATCTCTATAATTAGCCATAGCTATAGTGACCTAACTAACTAGCTAACTAACTAACTAACTAACTAACTAACTAACTAACTAACTAACGAACTACACTGGAAATATGATCAATATTATCGCTATAATCAGCCATAGCTATAGTGACCTAACTAACTTACTAACTAACTACACAGGAAATATGATCTATATTATCTCTATAGTCAGCCATAGCTATAGTGACCTAACTAACTAATTAATTAACTAACTAACGAACTAACTAACTAACTAACTAACTAACTAACTAATTACACAGGAAAGATGATCAATATTATCTCTATATTCAGCCACAGCTATAGTGACCTAACTAACTAACTAACTAACTAACTAACTAACTAACTAACTAACTAACTAACTAACTAACTAACTAACTAACTATCTAACTAACTAACTAACTAACTAACTAACTACACAGGAAAGATGATCAATATTATCTCTATATTCAGCAATAGCTATAGTGACATAACTAACTAACTAACTAACTAACAAACTAACTAACTAACTAACTAACTAACTAACTAACTAACTAACTAACTATCTACACAGGAAAAATGATCAATATTATCTTGACGGATCACCACCTCAAGCTGAACCTTGGCAAGACGGAGCTGCTCTTCCTCCCGGGGAAGGACTGCCCGTTCCATGATCTCGCCATCACGGTTGACAACTCCGTTGTGTCCTCCTCCCAGAGTGCGAAGAGCCTTGGCGTGACCCTGGACAACACCCTGTCGTTCTCCTCTAACATCAAGGCGGTGACCCGATCCTGTAGGTTCATGCTCTACAACA
This sequence comes from Coregonus lavaretus, assembly GCF_964263955.1. Lineage (NCBI taxonomy): Eukaryota > Metazoa > Chordata > Actinopteri > Salmoniformes > Salmonidae > Coregonus > Coregonus lavaretus. The sequence goes on from NW_028165366.1 coordinate 64,499, forward strand.
TTTGGAGAGTAAGACCCTGCCTTACACAGGAAGCGGCACAGGTCCTAATCCAGGCACTTGTCATCTCACGTCTGAATTACTGCAACTCGCTGTTGGCTGGGCTCCCTGCCTGTGCCATTAAACTCCTACAACTCATCCAGAATGCCGCAGCCCGTGTGGTGTTCAACCTTCCCAAGTTCTCTCACGTCACCCCGCTCCTCCGCACACTCCACTGGCTTCCAGTTGAAGCTCGCATCTGTTACAAGACCATGGTGCTTGCCTATGGAGCTGTGAGGGGAACGGCACCTCCGTACCTTCAGGCTCTGATCAGTCCCTACACCCAAACGAGGGCATTGCGTTCATCCACCTCTGACCTGCTGGCTCCCCTTCCTCTGCGGAAGCATAGTTCCCGCTCAGCCCAGTCAAAACTGTTCGCTGCTCTGGCACCCCAATGGTGGAGCAAGCTCCCTCACGACGCCAGGACAACGGAGTCACTCACCACCTTCCGGAGACATTTGAAACCCCACCTCTTTAAGGAATACCTGGGATAGGATAAAGTAATCCTTCTACCCCCCCCCACCCCCCCCCCAAAACGTAAATGTAAAACGTAAATGATCAATATTATCTCTATATTCAGCCATAGCTATAGTGACCTAACTAACTAACTATCTAAGTAACTAACTGACTAACTACACAGGAAAGATGATCAATATGATCTCTATATTCAGCCATAGCTATAGTGACCTAACTAACTAATTAAATAATTAACTAACTAACTAACTAACTAACTAACTAACTAACTAACTAACTAACTAACTAACTAACTAACTAACTAACTAACTAACTAACTACTCAGGAAAGATGATCAATATTATCTCTATATTCAGCCATAGCTATAGTGACCTAACTAACTAACAACTGACTACACGTTAGCTGAAATGACAACATTACTATAATCATTGAATAACTCTTATACATTATCTTGCTTTCTCTAAACTACTATCATCTTTCCTCTCTCTCTAAAATACTATAATCTTTCCTGTCTCTCTAAACTACTATCACCTTTCCTATCTCTCTAAAATACTATAATCTTTCCTCTCTCTCTAAACTACTATCATCTTTCCTTAACTAACTAACTAACTAACTAACTAACTAACTAACTAACTAACTAACTAACTAACTAACTAACTAACTAACTACACAGGATATATGATCAATATTATCTCTATATTCAGCCACAGCTATAGTGACCTAACTAACTAACTAACTAACTAACTAACTAACTAACTAACTAACTAACTAACTAACTAACTACACAGGATATATGATCAATATTATCTCTATATTCAGCCACAGCTATAGTGACCTAACTAACTAACTAACTAACTAACTAACTAACTAACTAACTAACTAACTACACAGGAAAGATGATCAATATTATCTCTATATTCAGCCATAGCTATAGTGGCCTAACTAACTAACTAACTAACTACACAGGAAAGATGGTCAATATTATCTCTATATTCAGCCATAGCTATAGTGACATAACTAACTAACTAACTAACTAACTAACTAACTAACTAACTAACTAACTAACTAACTAACGAACTACACTGGAAATATGATCAATATTATCGCTATACTCAGCCATAGCTATAGTGACCTAACTAACTTACTAACTAACTACACAGGAAATATGATCAATATTATCTCTATAGTCAGCCATAGCTATAGTGACCTAACTAACTAACGAACTAACTAACTAACTAACTAACTAACTAACTAACTAACTAATTACACAGGAAAGATGATCAATATTATCTCTATATCCAGCCACAGCTATAGTGACCTAACTAACTAACTAACTAACTAACTAACTAACTAACTAACTAACTAACTAACTAACTAACTATCTATCTAACTAACTAACTAACTAACTAACTAACTAACTAACTAACTACACAGGAAAGATGATCAATATTATCTCTATATTCAGCAATAGCTATAGTGACATAACTAACTAACTAACTAACTAACTAACTAACTAACTAACAAAATAACTAACTAACAAACAAACTAACTAACTAACTAACTAACTAACTAACTAACTAACTAACTATCTACACAGGAAAAATGATCAATATTATCTTGACGGATCACCACCTCAAGCTGAACCTTGGCAAGACGGAGCTGCTCTTCCTCCCGGGGAAGGACTGCCCGTTCCATGATCTCGCCATCACGGTTGACAACTCCGTTGTGTCCTCCTCCCAGAGTGCGAAGAGCCTTGGCGTGACCCTGGACAACACCCTGTCGTTCTCCTCTAACATCAAGGCGGTGACCCGATCCTGTAGGTTCATGCTCTACAACATTTGGAGAGTAAGACCCTGCCTTACACAGGAAGCGGCACAGGTCCTAATCCAGGCACTTGTCATCTCACGTCTGAATTACTGCAACTCGCTGTTGGCTGGGCTCCCTGCCTGTGCCATTAAACTCCTACAACTCATCCAGAATGCCGCAGCCCGTGTGGTGTTCAACCTTCCCAAGTTCTCTCACGTCACCCCGCTCCTCCGCACACTCCACTGGCTTCCAGTTGAAGCTCGCATCTGTTACAAGACCATGGTGCTTGCCTATGGAGCTGTGAGGGGAACGGCACCTCCGTACCTTCAGGCTCTGATCAGTCCCTACACCCAAACGAGGGCATTGCGTTCATCCACCTCTGACCTGCTGGCTCCCCTTCCTCTGCGGAAGCATAGTTCCCGCTCAGCCCAGTCAAAACTGTTCGCTGCTCTGGCACCCCAATGGTGGAGCAAGCTCCCTCACGACGCCAGGACAACGGAGTCACTCACCACCTTCCGGAGACATTTGAAACCCCACCTCTTTAAGGAATACCTGGGATAGGATAAAGTAATCCTTCTACCCCCCCCCACCCCCCCCCCCCCAAAACGTAAATGTAAAACGTAAATGATCAATATTATCTCTATATTCAGCCATAGCTATAGTGACCTAACTAACTAACTATCTAAGTAACTAACTGACTAACTACACAGGAAAGATGATCAATATGATCTCTATATTCAGCCATAGCTATAGTGACCTATCTAACTAACTAACTATCTAACTAACTAACTAACTAACTAACTAACTAACTAACTAACTAACTAACTAACTAACTAACTACACAGGAAAGATTATCAATATTAACTCTATATTCAGCCATAGCTATAGTGACCTAACTAACTAACTAACTAACTAACTAACTAACTAACTAACTAACTAACTAACTAACTAACTAACTAACTAACTAACTAACTAACTAACTAACGGACTAACTAACTAACTAACTAACTAACTAACTAACTAACTACACAGGAAAGATGATCAATATTATCTCTATAATTAGCCATAGCTATAGTGACCTAACTAACTAACTAACTAACTAACTAACTAACTAACTAACTAACTAACTAACTAACTAACTACACTGGAAATATGATCAATATTATCTCTATAATCAGCCATAGCTATAGTGACCTAACTAACTAATTAAATAAATAACGAACTAACTAACTAACTAACTAACTAACTAACTAACTAACTACTCAGGAAAGATGATCAATATTATCTCTATATTCAGCCATAGCTGTAGTGACCTAACTAACTAACAACTGACTACACGTTAGCTGAAATGACAACATTACTATAATCATTGAATAACTCTTATACATTATCTTGCTTTCTCTAAACTACTATCATCTTTCCTCTCTCTCTAAAATACTATAATCTTTCCTGTCTCTCTAAACTACTATCACCTTTCCTATCTCTCTAAAATACTATAATCTTTCCTCTCTCTCTAAACTACTATCATCTTTCCTTAACTAACTAACTAACTAACTAACTAACTAACTAACTAACTAACTAACTAACTAACTAACTAACTAACTAACTAACTAACTAACTACACAGGATATATGATCAATATTATCTCTATATTCAGCCACAGCTATAGTGACCTAACTAACTAACTAACTAACTAACTAACTAACTAACTAACTAACTAACTAACTAACTAACTAACTAACTAACTAACTAACTAACTATACAGGATATATGATCAATATTATCTCTATATTCAGCCACAGCTATAGTGACCTAACTAACTAACTAACTAACTAACTAACTAACTAACTAACTAACTAACTAACTAACTAACTAACTAACTAACTACACAGGAAAGATGATCAATATTATCTCTATATTCAGCCATAGCTATAGTGGCCTAACTAAATAACTAACTAACTACACAGGAAAGATGGTCAATATTATCTCTATATTCAGCCATAGCTATAGTGACATAACTAACTAACTAACTAACTAACTAACTAACTAACTACACAGGAAAGACTATCAGTATTAACTCTATATTCAGCCATAGCTATAGTGACCTAACTAACTAACTAACTAACTAACTAACTACACAGGAAATATGATCAATATTATCTCTATAATCAGCCATAGCTATAGTGACCTAACTAACTAATTAACTAACTAACTAACGAACTAACTAACTAACTAACTAACTAACTAACTAACTAACTAACTAACTAACTACACAGGAAAGACTATCAATATTAACTCTATATTCAGCCATAGCTATAGTGACCTAACTAACTAACTAACTAACTAACTAACTAACTAACTAACTAACTACACAGGAAAGATGATCAATATTATCTCTATATTCAGCCATAGCTATAGTGACATAACTAACTAAATAACTAACTAACTAACTAACTAACTAACTACACAGGAAAGATGATCAATATTATCTAGACGGATCACCACCTCAAGCTGAACCTTGGCAAGACGGAGCTGCTCTTCCTCCCGGGGAAGGACTGCCCGTTCCATGATCTCGCCATCACGGTTGACAACTCCGTTGTGTCCTCCTCCCAGAGTGCGAAGAGCCTTGGCGTGACCCTGGACAACACCTTGTCGTTCTCCTCTAACATCAAGGCGGTGACCCGATCCTGTAGGTTCATGCTCTACAACATTCGGAGAGTACGACCCTGCCTTACACAGGAAGCGGCACAGGTCCTAATCCAGGCACTTGTCATCTCCCGTCTGAATTACTGCAACTCGCTGTTGGCTGGGCTCCCTGCCTGTGCCATTAAACTCCTACAACTCATCCAGAATGCCGCAGCCCGTCTGGTATTCAACCTTCCCAAGTTCTCTCACGTCACCCCGCTCCTCCGCACACTCCACTGGCTTCCAGTTGAAGCTCGCATCTGTTACAAGACCATGGTGCTTGCCTATGGAGCTGTGAGGGGAACGGCACCTCCGTACCTTCAGGCTCTGATCAGTCCCTACACCCAAACGAGGGCATTGCGTTCATCCACCTCTGACCTGCTGGCTCCCCTTCCTCTGCGGAAGCATAGTTCCCGCTCAGCCCAGTCAAAACTGTTCGCTGCTCTGGCACCCCAATGGTGGAGCAAGCTCCCTCACGACGCCAGGACAACGGAGTCACTCACCACCTTCCGGAGACATTTGAAACCCCACCTCTTTAAGGAATAACTGGGATAGGATAAAGTAATCCTTCTACCCCCCCACCCCCCAAAAAACGTAAATGTAAAACGTAAATGATCAATATTATCTCTATATTCAGCCAGAGCTGTAGTGACCTAACTAACTAACTAACTAACTAACTAACTAACTAACTAACTAACTAACTAACTAACTAACTAACTAACTAACTAACTAACTAACTAACTACACAGGAAAGATGATCAATATGATCTCTATATTCAGCCATAGCTATAGTGACCTAACTAACTAACTAACTAACTAACTAACTAACTAACTAACTAACTAACTAACTAACTAACTAACTAACTAACTAACTAACTAACTAACTAACTAACTAACTAACTAACTAACTAACTAACTAACTAACTAACTAACTAACTAACCAACCAACTAACTAACTAACTAACTAACTAACTAACTAACTAACTAACTAACTAACTAACTACACAGGAAAGATGATCAATATGATCTCTATATTCAGCCATAGCTATAGTGACCTAACTAACTAACTAACTAACTAACTAACTAACTACACAGTAAAGATTATCAATATTAACTCTATATTCAGCCATAGCTATAGTGACCTAACTAACTAACTAACTAACTAACTTACTAACTACACAGGAAAGATGATCAATATTATCTCTATAATTAGCCATAGCTATAGTGACCTAACTAACTAACTAACTAACTACACAGGAAAGATGATCAATATGATCTCTATATTCAGCCATAGCTATAGTGACCTAACTAACTAACTAACTAACTAACTAACTAACTAACTAACTAACTAACTAACTAACTAACTAACTAACTAACTAACTACACTGGGAATATGATCAATATTATCTCTATAATCAGCCATAGCTATAGTGACCTAACTAACTAACTAACTAACTACACAGGAAATATGATCAATATTATCTCTATAATCAGCCATAGCTATAGTGACCTAACTAACTAACTAATTAACTAACGAACTAACTAACTAACTAACTAACTAACTAACTAACTAACTAACTAACTAACTAAATAACTAACTAACTAACTAACTACACAGGAAAGATGATCAATATTATCTCTATAATTAGCCATAGCTATAGTGACCTAACTAACTAACTAACTAACTAACTAACTAACTAACTAACTAACTAACTAACTAACTACACTGGGAATATGATCAATATTATGTCTATAATCAGCCATAGCTATAGTGACCAAACTAACTAACTAACTAACTACACAGGAAATATGATCAATATTATCTCTATAATCAGCCATAGCTATAGTGACCTAACTAACTAATTAACTAACTAACGAACTAACTAACTAACTAACTAACTAACTAACTAACTAACTAACTAACTAACTAACTAACTAACTAACTAACTAACTAACTAACTACACAGGAAAGATGATCAATATTATCTCTATATTCAGCCACAGCTATAGTGACCAAACTAACTAACTAACTACACAGGAAAGATGATCAATATTATCTCTATATTCAGCCATAGCTATAGTGACATAACTAACTAACAACTGACTACACGTTAGCTGAAATGACAACATTACTATAATCATTTAATAACTCTTATACATTTTCTTGCTTTCTCTAAACTACTATCATCTTTCCTCTCTCTCTAAAATACTATCATCTTTCCTGTCTCTCTAAACTACTATCACCTTTCCTACCTCTCTAAAATACTATAATCTTTCCTCTCTCTCTAAACTACTATCATATTTCCTCTCTCTCTAAACTACTATCATCTTTCCTTAACTAACTAACTAACTAACTAACTAACTAACTAACTAACTAACTAACTAACTAACTAACTAACTAACTAACTAACTAACTAACTAACTGACTAACTAACTAACTAACTAACTAACTAACTAAATACACAGGAAAGATGATCAATATTATCTCTATATTCAGCCACAGCTATAGTGACCTAACTAACTAACTAACTAACTAACTAACTAACTAACTAACTAACTAACTAACTAACTAACTAACTAATTACACAGGAAAGATGATCAATATTATCTCTATATTTAGCCAAAGCTATAGTGACCTAACTAACTAACTAACTAACTAACCAACTAACTAACTAACTAACTAACTAACTAAATAACTAACTAACTAACTAACTAACTAACTAACTAACTAACTAACTAACTAACTAACTAACTACACAGGAAAGATGATCAATATTATCTCTATATTCAGCCATAGCTATAGTGACATAACTAACTAACTAACTAACTAACTAACTAACTAACTAACTAGCTAACTAACTAACTAACTAACTAACTAACTAACTAACTAACTAACTACACAGGATATATGATCAATATTATCTCTATATTCAGCCACAGCTATAGTGACCTAACTAACTAACTAACTAACTAACTAACTAACTAACTAACTAACTAACTAACTAACTAACTAACTAACTAACTAACTAACTAACTAACTAACTAACTAACTAACTAACTAACTAACTACACAGGATATATGATCAATATTATCTCTATATTCAGCCACAGCTATAGTGACCTAACTAACTAACTAACTAACTAACTAACTAACTAACTAACTAACTAACTAACTAACTAACTAACTAACTAACTACACAGGAAAGATGATCAATATTATCTCTATATTCAGCCATAGCTATAGTGGCCTAACTAACTAACTAACTAACTACACAGGAAAGATGGTCAATATTATCTCTATATTCAGCCATAGCTATAGTGACATAACTAACTAACTAACTAACTAACTAACTAACTAACTAACTAACTAACTAACTACACAGGAAAGATGATCAATATTATCTTGACGGATCACCACCTCAAGCTGAACCTTGGCAAGACGGAGCTGCTCTTCCTGCCGGGGAAGGACTGCCCGTTCCATGATCTTGCCATCACGGTTGACAACTCCGTTGTGTCCTCCTCCCAGAGTGCGAAGAGCCTTGGCGTGACCCTGGACAACACCCTGTCGTTCTCCTCTAACATCAAGGCGGTGACCCGATCCTGTAGGTTCATGCTCTACAACATTCGGAGAGTACGACCCTGCCTTACACAGGAAGTGGCACAGGTCCTAATCCAGGCACTTGTCAACTCCCGTCTGGATTACTGCAACTCGCTGTTGGCTGGGCTCCCTGCCTGTGCCATTAAACTCCTACAACTCATCCAGAATGCCGCAGCCCGTCTGGTGTTCAACCTTCCCAAGTTCTCTCAAGTCACCCCGCTCCTCCGCACACTCCACTGGCTTCCAGTTGAAGCTCGCATCTGTTACAAGACCATGGTGCTTGCCTATGGAGCTGTGAGGGGAACGGCACCTCTGTACCTACAGGCTCTGATCAGTCCCTACACCCAAACGAGGGCATTGCGTTCATCCACCTCTGACCTGCTGGCTCCCCTTCCTCTGCGGAAGCATAGTTCCCGCTCAGCCCAGTCAAAACTGTTCGCTGCTCTGGCACCCCAATGGTGGAGCAAGCTCCCTCACGACGCCAGGACAACGGAGTCACTCACCACCTTCCGGAGACATTTGAAACCCCACCTCTTTAAGGAATAACTGGGATAGGATAAAGTAATCCTTCTACCCCCCCCCCCCCCCAAAACGTAAATGTAAAACGTAAATGATCAATATTATCTCTATATTCAGCCAGAGCTGTAGTGACCTAACTAACTAACTAACTAACTAACTAACTAACTAACTAACTAACTAACTAACTAACTAACTAACTAACTAACTAACTAACTAACTAACTACACAGGAAAGATGATCAATATGATCTCTATATTCAGCCATAGCTATAGTGACCTACCTAACTAACTAACTAACTAACTAACTAACTAACTAACTAACTAACTAACTAACTAACTAACTAACTAACTAACTAACTAACTAACTAACTAACTACACAGGAAAGATTATCAATATTAACTCTATATTCAGCCATAGCTATAGTGACCTAACTAACTAACTAACTAACTAACTAACTAACTAACTAACTAACTAACTAACTAACTAACTAACTAACTAACTAACTACACAGGAAAGATGATCAATATTATCTCTATAATTAGCCATAGCTATAGTGACCTAACTAACTAACTAACTAACTAACTAACTAACTAACTAACTAACTAACTAACTACACTGGGAATGTGATCAATATTATCTCTATAATCAGCCATAGCTATAGTGACCTAACTAACTAATTAACTAACTAACGAACTAACTAACTAACTAACTAACTAACTAACTAACTAACTAACTACACAGGAAAGACTATCAATATTAACTCTATATTCAGCCATAGCTATAGTGACCTAACTAACTAACTAACTAACTAACTAACTAACTAACTACACAGGAAATATGATCAATATTATCTCTATAATCAGCCATAGCTATAGTGACCTAACTAACTAACTAACTAACTAACTAACTAACTAACTAACTAACTAACTAACTAACTAACTAACTAACTACACAGGAAAGACTATCAATATTAACTCTATATTCAGCCATAGCTATAGTGACCTAACTAACTAACTAACTAACTAACTAACTAACTAACTACACAGGAAAGATGATCAATATTATCTCTATATTCAGCCATAGCTATAGTGACATAACTAACTAAATACTAACTAACTAACTAACTAACTAACTACACAGGAAAGATGATCAATATTATCTAGACGGATCACCACCTCAAGCTGAACCTTGGCAAGACGGAGCTGCTCTTCCTCCCGGGGAAGGACTGCCCGTTCCATGATCTCGCCATCACGGTTGACAACTCCGTTGTGTCCTCCTCCCAGAGTGCGAAGAGCCTTGGCGTGACCCTGGACAACACCCTGTCGTTCTCCTCTAACATCAAGGCGGTGACCCGATCCTGTAGGTTCATGCTCTACAACATTCGGAGAGTACGACCCTGCCTTACACAGGAAGCGGCACAGGTCCTAATCCAGGCACTTGTCATCTCCCGTCTGAATTACTGCAACTCACTGTTGGCTGGGCTCCCTGCCTGTGCCATTAAACTCCTACAACTCATCCAGAATGCCGCAGCCCGTCTGGTATTCAACCTTCCCAAGTTCTCTCACGTCACCCCGCTCCTCCGCACACTCCACTGGCTTCCAGTTGAAGCTCGCATCTGTTACAAGACCATGGTGCTTGCCTATGGAGCTGTGAGGGGAACGGCACCTCCGTACCTTCAGGCTCTGATCAGTCCCTACACCCAAACGAGGGCATTGCGTTCATCCACCTCTGACCTGCTGGCTCCCCTTCCTCTGCGGAAGCATAGTTCCCGCTCAGCCCAGTCAAAACTGTTCGCTGCTCTGGCACCCCAATGGTGGAGCAAGCTCCCTCACGACGCCAGGACAACGGAGTCACTCACCACCTTCCGGAGACATTTGAAACCCCACCTCTTTAAGGAATAACTGGGATAGGATAAAGTAATCCTTCTACCCCCCCCCCCCCCCAAAAACGTAAATGTAAAACGTAAATGATCAATATTATCTCTATATTCAGCCAGAGCTGCAGTGACCTAACTAACTAACTAACTAACTAACTAACTAACTAACTAACTAACTAACTAACTACACAGGAAAGATGATCAATATGATCTCTATATTCAGCCATAGCTATAGTGACCTAACTAACTAACTAACTAACTACACAGTAAAGATTATCAATATTAACTCTATATTCAGCCATAGCTATAGTGACCTAACTAACTAACTAACTAACTAACTACACAGGAAAGATTATCAATATTATCTCTATAATTAGCCATAGCTATAGTGACCTAACTAACTAACTAACTAACTAACTAACTAACTAACTAACTAACTAACTAACTAACTAACTAACTAACTAACTAACTAACTAACTAACTACACTGGGAATATGATCAATATTATCTCTATAATCAGCCATAGCTATAGTGACCTAACTAACTAACTAACTAACTACACAGGAAATATGATCAATATTATCTCTATAATCAGCCATAGCTATAGTGACCTAACTAACTAACTAATTAACTAACGAACGAACGAACGAACTAACTAACTAACTAACTAACTAACTAACTAACTAACTAACTAACTAACTAACTAACTAACTAACTAACTAACTAACTAACTAACTAACTAACTAACTAACTAACTAACTACACAGGAAAGATGATCAATATTATCTCTATAATTAGCCATAGCTATAGTGACCTAACTAACTAACTAACTAACTAACTAACTAACTAACTAACTAACTAACTAACTAACTAACTACACTGGGAATATGATCAATATTTTGTCTATAATCAGCCATAGCTATAGTGACCTAACTAACTAACTAACTAACTAACTACACAGGAAATATGATCAATATTATCTCTATAATCAGCCATAGCTATAGTGACCTAACTAACTAATTAACTAACTAACGAACTAACTAACTAACTAACTAACTAACTAACTAACTACACAGGAAAGATGATCAATATTATCTCTATATTCAGCCACAGCTATAGTGACCAAACTAACTAACTAACTACACAGGAAAGATGATCAATATTATCTCTATATTCAGCCATAGCTATAGTGACATAACTAACTAACAACTGACTACACGTTAGCTGAAATGACAACATTACTATAATCATTGAATAACTCTTATACATTTTCTTGCTTTCTCTAAACTACTATCATCTTTCCTCTCTCTCTAAAATACTATCATCTTTCCTGTCTCTCTAAACTACTATCACCTTTCCTACCTCTCTAAAATACTATAATCTTTCCTCTCTCTCTAAACTACTATCATATTTCCTCTCTCTCTAAACTACTATCATCTTTCCTTAACTAACTAACTAACTAACTAACTAACTAACTAACTAACTAACTAACTAACTAACTAACTAACTAACTGACTAACTAACTAACTAACTAACTAACTAACTAAATACACAGGAAAGATTATCAATATTATCTCTATATTCAGCCACAGCTATAGTGACCTAACTAACTAACTAACTAACTAACTAACTAACTAACTAACTAACTAACTAACTAACTAACTAACTAACTAATTACACAGGAAAGATGATCAATATTATCTCTATATTTAGCCAAAGCTATAGTGACCTAACTAACTAACTAACTAACTAACTAACTAACTAACTAACTAACTAACTAACTAACTAACTAACTAACTAACTAACTAACTACACAGGAAAGATGATCAATATTATCTCTATATTCAGCCATAGCTATAGTGACATAACTAACTAACTAACTAACTAACTAACTAACTAACTAACTAACTAACTAACTAACTAACTAACTAACTAACTAACTAACTACACAGGAAAGATGATCAATATTATCTTGACGGATCACCACCTCAAGCTGAACCTTGGCAAGACGGAGCTGCTCTTCCTCCCGGGGAAGGACTGCCCGTTCCATGATCTCGCCATCACGGTTGACAACTCCGTTGTGTCCTCCTCCCAGAGTGCGAAGAGCCTTGGCGTGACCCTGGACAACACCCTGTCGTTCTCCTCTAACATCAAGGCGGTGACCCGATCCTGTAGGTTCATGCTCTACAACATTCGGAGAGTACGACCCTGCCTTACACAGGAAGCGGCACAGGTCCTAATCCAGGCACTTGTCATCTCCCGTCTGAATTACTGCAACTCGCTGTTGGCTGGGCTCCCTGCCTGTGCCATTAAACTCCTACAACTCATCCAGAATGCCGCAGCCCGTCTGGTATTCAACCTTCCCAAGTTCTCTCACGTCACCCCGCTCCTCCGCACACTCCACTGGCTTCCAGTTGAAGCTCGCATCTGTTACAAGACCATGGTGCTTGCCTATGGAGCTGTGAGGGGAACGGCACCTCCGTACCTTCAGGCTCTGATCAGTCCCTACACCCAAACGAGGGCATTGCGTTCATCCACCTCTGACCTGCTGGCTCCCCTTCCTCTGCGGAAGCATAGTTCCCGCTCAGCCCAGTCAAAACTGTTCGCTGCTCTGGCACCCCAATGGTGGAGCAAGCTCCCTCACGACGCCAGGACAACGGAGTCACTCACCACCTTCCGGAGACATTTGAAACCCCACCTCTTTAAGGAATAACTGGGATAGGATAAAGTAATCCTTCTACCCCCCCCCCCCCCCGAAAAAACGTAAATGTAAAACGTAAATGATCAATATTATCTCTATATTCAGCCAGAGCTGTAGTGACCTAACTAACTAACTAACTAACTAACTAACTAACTAACTAACTAACTAACTAACTAACTAACTAACTAACTAACTAACTACACAGGAAAGATGATCAATATGATCTCTATATTCAGCCATAGCTATAGTGACCTAACTAACTAACTAACTAACTAACTAACTAACTAACTAACTAACTAACTAACTACACAGGAAAGATGATCAATATGATCTCTATATTCAGCCATAGCTATAGTGACCTAACTAACTAACTAACTAACTAACTACACAGTAAAGATTATCAATATTAACTCTATATTCAGCCATAGCTATAGTGACCTAACTAACTAACTAACTAACTAACTAACTAACTAACTAACTAACTAACTAACTAACTAACTACACAGGAAAGATGATCAATATTATCTCTATAATTAGCCATAGCTATAGTGACCTAACTAACTAACTAACTAACTAACTACACAGGAAAGATGATCAATATGATATCTATATTCAGCCATAGCTATAGTGACCTAACTAACTAACTAATTAACTAACGAACTAACTAACTAACTAACTAACTAACTAACTAACTAACTAACTAACTAACTAACTAACTAACTACACAGGAAAGATGATCAATATTATCTCTATAATTAGCCATAGCTATAGTGACCTAACTAACTAACTAACTAACTAACTAACTAACTAACTAACTAACTACACTGGGAATATGATCAATATTATGTCTATAATCAGCCATAGCTATAGTGACCAAACTAACTAACTAACTAACTACACAGGAAATATGATCAATATTATCTCTATAATCAGCCATAGCTATAGTGACCTAACTAACTAATTAACTAACTAACGAACTAACTAACTAACTAACTAACTAACTAACTAACTAACTAACTAACTACACAGGAAAGATGATCAATATTATCTCTATATTCAGCCACAGCTATAGTGACCAAACTAACTAACTAACTACACAGGAAAGATGATCAATATTATCTCTATATTCAGCCATAGCTATAGTGACATAACTAACTAACTAACTAACTAACTAACTAACTAACTAACTAACTAACTAACTAACTGACTAACTAACTAACTAACTAACTAACTAAATAACTAACTAACTAACTAACTAACTAACTAACTAACTAACTAACTAACTAACTAACTAACTACACAGGAAAGACTATCAATATTATCTCCATATTCAGCCATAGCTATAGTGACCTAACTAACTAACAACTGACTACACGTTAGCTGAAATGACAACATTACTATAATCATTGAATAACTCTTATACATTTTCTTGCTTTCTCTAAACTACTATCATCTTTCCTCTCTCTCTAAAATACTATCATCTTTCCTGTCTCTCTAAACTACTATCACCTTTCCTACCTCTCTAAAATACTATAATCTTTCCTCTCTCTCTAAACTACTATCATCTTTCCTTAACTAACTAACTAACTAACTAACTAACTAACTAACTAACTAAATAACTAACTAACTAACTAACTAACTAACTAACTAACTAACTAACTAACTAACTAACTTACTGACTAACTAACTAACTAACTAACTAACTAAATACACAGGAAAGATGATCAATATTATCTCTATATTCAGCCACAGCTATAGTGACCTAACTAACTAACTAACTAACTAACTAACTAACTAACTAACTAACTAACTAACTAACTAACTAATTACACAGGAAAGATGATCAATATTATCTCTATATTTAGCCAAAGCTATAGTGACCTAACTAACTAACTAACTAACTAACTAACTAACTAACTAACTAACTAACTAACTAACTAACTAACTAACTAACTAAATAACTAACTAACTAACTAACTAACTAACTAACTAACTAACTAACTAACTACACAGGAAAGATGATCAATATTATCTCTATATTCAGCCATAGCTATAGTGACATAACTAACTAACTAACTAACTAACTAACTAACTAACTAACTAACTAACTAACTAACTAACTAACTAACTAACTAACTAGCTAGCTAACTAACTAACTAACTAACTACACAGGATATATGATCAATATTATCTCTATATTCAGCCACAGCTATAGTGACCTAGCTAACTAACTAACTAACTAACTAACTAACTAACTAACTAACTAACTAACTAACTAACTAACTAACTAACTAACTAACTACACAGGATATATGATCAATATTATCTCTATATTCAGCCACAGCTATAGTGACCTAACTAACTAACTAACTAACTAACTAACTAACTAACTAACTAACTAACTACACAGGAAAGATGATCAATATTATCTCTATATTCAGCCATAGCTATAGTGGCCTAACTAACTAACTAACTAACTACACAGGAAAGATGGTCAATATTATCTCTATATTCAGCCATAGCTATAGTGACATAACTAACTAACTAACTAACTAACTAACTAACTAACTAACTAACTAACTACACAGGAAAGATGATCAATATTATCTTGACGGATCACCACCTCAAGCTGAACCTTGGCAAGACGGAGCTGCTCTTCCTGCCGGGGAAGGACTGCCCGTTCCATGATCTTGCCATCACGGTTGACAACTCCGTTGTGTCCTCCTCCCAGAGTGCGAAGAGCCTTTGCGTGACCCTGGACAACACCCTGTCGTTCTCCTCTAACATCAAGGCGGTGACCCGATCCTGTAGGTTCATGCTCTACAACATTCGGAGAGTACGACCCTGCCTTACACAGGAAGTGGCACAGGTCCTAATCCAGGCACTTGTCAACTCCCGTCTGGATTACTGCAACTCGCTGTTGGCTGGGCTCCCTGCCTGTGCCATTAAACTCCTACAACTCATCCAGAATGCCGCAGCCCGTCTGGTGTTCAACCTTCCCAAGTTCTCTCAAGTCACCCCGCTCCTCCGCACACTCCACTGGCTTCCAGTTGAAGCTCGCATCTGTTACAAGACCATGGTGCTTGCCTATGGAGCTGTGAGGGGAACGGCACCTCCGTACCTACAGGCTCTGATCAGTCCCTACACCCAAACGAGGGCATTGCGTTCATCCACCTCTGACCTGCTGGCTCCCCTTCCTCTGCGGAAGCATAGTTCCCGCTCAGCCCAGTCAAAACTGTTCGCTGCTCTGGCACCCCAATGGTGGAGCAAGCTCCCTCACGACGCCAGGACAACGCAGTCACTCACCACCTTCCGGAGACATTTGAAACCCCACCTCTTTAAGGAATAACTGGGATAGGATAAAGTAATCCTTCTACCCCCCCCCCCCTCCAAAACGTAAATGTAAAACGTAAATGATCAATATTATCTCTATATTCAGCCAGAGCTGTAGTGACCTAACTAACTAACTAACTAACTAACTAACTAACTAACTAACTAACTAACTAACTAACTAACTAACTAACTAACTAACTAACTACACAGGAAAGATGATCAATATGATCTCTATATTCAGCCATAGCTATAGTGACCTAACTAACTAACTAACTAACTAACTAACTAACTAACTAACTAACTAACTAACTAACTAACTAACTAACTAACTAACTAACTACACAGGAAAGATTATCAATATTAACTCTATATTCAGCCATAGCTATAGTGACCTAACTAACTAACTAACTAACTAACTAACTAACTAACTAACTAACTAACTAACTAACTAACTAACTAACTACACAGGAAAGATGATCAATATTATCTCTATAATTAGCCATAGCTATAGTGACCTAACTAACTAACTAACTAACTAACTAACTAACTAACTAACTAACTAACTACACTGGGAATGTGATCAATATTATCTCTATAATCAGCCATAGCTATAGTGACCTAACTAACTAATTAACTAACTAACTAACTAACTAACTAACTAACTAACTAACTAACTAACTAACTAACTAACTAACTAACTAACTAACTAACTAACTACACAGGAAAGACTATCAATATTAACTCTATATTCAGCCATAGCTATAGTGACCTAACTAACTAACTAACTAACTAACTAACTAACTAACTACACAGGAAATATGATCAATATTATCTCTATAATCAGCCATAGCTATAGTGACCTAACTAACTAACTAACTAACTACACAGGAAATATGATCAATATAATCTCTATAATCAGCCATAGCTATAGTGACCTAACTAACTAACTAATTAACTAACTAACTAACTAACTAACTAACTAACTAACTAACTAACTAACTAACTAACTAACTACACAGGAAAGACTATCAATATTAACTCTATATTCAGCCATAGCTATAGTGACCTAACTAACTAACTAACTAACTAACTAACTAACTAACTAACTAACTAACTAACTAACTAACTAACTAACTAACTAACTAACTACACAGGAAAGATGATCAATATTATCTCTATATTCAGCCATAGCTATAGTGACATAACTAACTAAATAACTAACTAACTAACTAACTAACTAACTACACAGGAAAGATGATCAATATTATCTAGACGGATCACCACCTCAAGCTGAACCTTGGCAAGACGGAGCTGCTCTTCCTCCCGGGGAAGGACTGCCCGTTCCATGATCTCGCCATCACGGTTGACAACTCCGTTGTGTCCTCCTCCCAGAGTGCGAAGAGCCTTGGCGTGACCCTGGACAACACCCTGTCGTTCTCCTCTAACATCAAGGCGGTGACCCGATCCTGTAGGTTCATGCTCTACAACATTCGGAGAGTACGACCCTGCCTTACACAGGAAGCGGCACAGGTCCTAATCCAGGCACTTGTCATCTCCCGTCTGAATTACTGCAACTCACTGTTGGCTGGGCTCCCTGCCTGTGCCATTAAACTCCTACAACTCATCCAGAATGCCGCAGCCCGTCTGGTATTCAACCTTCCCAAGTTCTCTCACGTCACCCCGCTCCTCCGCACACTCCACTGGCTTCCAGTTGAAGCTCGCATCTGTTACAAGACCATGGTGCTTGCCTATGGAGCTGTGAGGGGAACGGCACCTCCGTACCTTCAGGCTCTGATCAGTCCCTACACCCAAACGAGGGCATTGCGTTCATCCACCTCTGACCTGCTGGCTCCCCTTCCTCTGCGGAAGCATAGTTCCCGCTCAGCCCAGTCAAAACTGTTCGCTGCTCTGGCACCCCAATGGTGGAGCAAGCTCCCTCACGACGCCAGGACAACGGAGTCACTCACCACCTTCCGGAGACATTTGAAACCCCACCTCTTTAAGGAATAACTGGGATAGGATAAAGTAATCCTTCTACCCCCCCCCCCCCCCCAAAAACGTAAATGTAAAACGTAAATGATCAATATTATCTCTATATTCAGCCAGAGCTGTAGTGACCGAACTAACTAACTAACTAACCAACTAACTAACTAACTAACTAACTAACTAACTAACTAACTAACTAACTAACTACACAGGAAAGATGATCAATATGATCTCTATATTCAGCCATAGCTATAGTGACCTAACTAACTAACTAACTAACTAACTAACTAACGAACTAACTAACTAACTAACTAACTAACTAACTAACTAACTAACTAACTAACTAACTAACTAACTAACTAACTAACTAACTACACAGGAAAGATGATCAATATGATCTCTATATTCAGCCATAGCTATAGTGACCTAACTAACTAACTAACTAACTAACTACACAGTAAAGATTATCAATATTAACTCTATATTCAGCCATAGCTATAGTGACCTAACTAACTAACTAACTAACTAACTAACTAACTAACTACACAGGAAAGATGATCAATATTATCTCTATAATTAGCCATAGCTATAGTGACCTAACTAACTAACTAACTAACTAACTAACTAACTAACTAACTAACTAACTAACTAACTAACTAACTAACTAACTACACTGGGAATATGATCAATATTATCTCTATAATCAGCCATAGCTATAGTGACCTAACTAACTAACTAACTAACTACACAGGAAATATGATCAATATTATCTCTATAATCAGCCATAGCTATAGTGACCTAACTAACTAACTAATTAACTAACGAACTAACTAACTAACTAACTAACTAACTAACTAACTAACTAACTAACTAACTAACTAACTAACTAACTAACTAACTAACTAACTAACTAACTAACTAACTAACTAACTAACTAACTACACAGGAAAGATTATCAATATTATCTCTATAATTAGCCATAGCTATAGTGACCTAACTAACTAACTAACTAACTAACTAACTAACTAACTAACTAACTAACTAACTAACTAACTAACTAACTACACTGGGAATATGATCAATATTATGTCTATAATCAGCCATAGCTATAGTGACCTAACTAACTAACTAACTAACTACACAGGAAATATGATCAATATTATCTCTATAATCAGCCATAGCTATAGTGACCTAACTAACTAATTAACTAACTAACGAACTAACTAACTAACTAACTAACTAACTAACTAACTAACTAACTACACAGGAAAGATGATCAATATTATCTCTATATTCAGCCACAGCTATAGTGACCAAACTAACTAACTAACTACACAGGAAAGATGATCAATATTATCTCTATATTCAGCCATAGCTATAGTGACATAACTAACTAACAACTGACTACACGTTAGCTGAAATGACAACATTACTATAATCATTGAATAACTCTTATACATTTTCTTGCTTTCTCTAAACTACTATCATCTTTCCTCTCTCTCTAAAATACTATCATCTTTCCTGTCTCTCTAAACTACTATCACCTTTCCTACCTCTCTAAAATACTATAATCTTTCCTCTCTCTCTAAACTACTATCATATTTCCTCTCTCTCTAAACTACTATCATATTTCCTTAACTAACTAACTAACTAACTAACTAACTAACTAACTAACTAACTAACTAACTAACTAACTAACTAACTAACTAACTGACTAACTAACTAACTAACTAACTAACTAACTAACTAACTAACTAACTAAATACACAGGAAAGATGATCAATATTATCTCTATATTCAGCCACAGCTATAGTGACCTAACTAACTAACTAACTAACTAACTAACTAACTAACTAACTAACTAACTAACTAACTAACTAACTAACTAATTACACAGGAAAGATGATCAATATTATCTCTATATTTAGCCAAAGCTATAGTGACCTAACTAACTAACTAACTAACTAACTAACTAACTAACTAACTAACTAACTAACTAACTACACAGGAAAGATGATCAATATTATCTCTATATTCAGCCATAGCTATAGTGACATAACTAACTAACTAACTAACTAACTAACTAACTAACTAACTAACTAACTAACTAACTAACTAACTACACAGGAAAGATGATCAATATTATCTTGACAGATCACCACCTCAAGCTGAACCTTGGCAAGACGGAGCTGCTCTTCCTCCCGGGGAAGGACTGCCCGTTCCATGATCTCGCCATCACGGTTGACAACTCCGTTGTGTCCTCCTCCCAGAGTGCGAAGAGCCTTGGCGTGACCCTGGACAACACCCTGTCGTTCTCCTCTAACATCAAGGCGGTGACCCGATCCTGTAGGTTCATGCTCTACAACATTCGGAGAGTACGACCCTGCCTTACACAGGAAGCGGCACAGGTCCTAATCCAGGCACTTGTCATCTCCCGTCTGAATTACTGCAACTCGCTGTTGGCTGGGCTCCCTGCCTGTGCCATTAAACTCCTACAACTCATCCAAAATGCCGCAGCCCGTCTGGTGTTCAACCTTACCAAGTTCTCTCACGTCAACCCGCTCCTCCGCACACTCCACTGGCTTCCAGTTGAAGCTCGCATCTGTTACAAGACCATGGTGCTTGCCTATGGAGCTGTGAGGGGAACGGCACCTCCGTACCTTCAGGCTCTGATCAGTCCCTACACCCAAACGAGGGCATTGCGTTCATCCACCTCTGACCTGCTGGCTCCCCTTCCTCTGCGGAAGCATAGTTCCCGCTCAGCCCAGTCAAAACTGTTCGCTGCTCTGGCACCCCAATGGTGGAGCAAGCTCCCTCACGACGCCAGGACAACGGAGTCACTCACCACCTTCCGGAGACATTTGAAACCCCACCTCTTTAAGGAATAACTGGGATAGGATAAAGTAATCCTTCTACCCCCACCCCCCCCCCCAAAACGTAAATGTAAAACGTAAATGATCAATATGATCTCTATATTCAGCCATAGCTATAGTGACCTAACTAACTAACTAACTAACTAACTAACTAACTAACTAACTAACTAACTAACTAACTAACTAACTAACTAACTAACTAACTAACTAACTAACTAACTAACTAACTAACTACACAGGAAAGATGATCAATATGATCTCTATATTCAGCCATAGCTATAGTGACCTAACTAACTAACTAACTAACTAACTAACTAACTAACTAACTAACTAACTAACTAACTAACTAACTACACAGGAAAGATTATCAATATTAACTCTATATTCAGCCATAGCTATAGTGACCTAACTAACTAACTAACTAACTAACTAACTAACTAACTAACTAACTAACTAACTAACTACACAGGAAAGATGATCAATATTATCTCTATAATTAGCCATAGCTATAGTGACCTAACTAACTAACTAACTAACTAACTAACTAACTAACTAACTAACTAACTAACTAACTAACTAACTAACTAACTACACAGGAAATATGATCAATATTATCTCTATAATCAGCCATAGCTATAGTGACCTAACTAACTAATTAACTAACGAACTAACTAACTAACTAACTAACTAACTAACTAACTAACTAACTAACTAACTACACAGGAAAGACTATCAATATTAACTCTATATTCAGCCATAGCTATAGTGACCTAACTAACTAACTAACTAACTAACTAACTAATTAACTACACAGGAAAGATGATCAATATTATCTCTATATTCAGCCATAGCTATAGTGACATAACTAACTAACTAACTAACTAACTAACTAACTAACTACACAGGAAAGATGATCAATATTATCTTGACGGATCACCACCTCAAGCTGAACCTTGGCAAGACGGAGCTGCTCTTCCTCCCGGGGAAGGACTGCCCGTTCCATGATCTCGCCATCACGGTTGACAACTCCGTTGTGTCCTCCTCCCAGAGTGCGAAGAGCCTTGGCGTGACCCTGGACAACACCCTGTCGTTCTCCTCTAACATCAAGGCGGTGACCCGATCCTGTAGGTTCATGCTCTACAACATTCGGAGAGTACGACCCTGCCTTACACAGGAAGCGGCACAGGTCCTAATCCAGGCACTTGTCATCTCCCGTCTGAATTACTGCAACTCGCTGTTGGCTAGGCTCCCTGCCTGTGCCATTAAACTCCTACAACTCATCCAAAATGCCGCAGCCCGTCTGGTGTTCAACCTTACCAAGTTCTCTCACGTCACCCCGCTCCTCCGCACACTCCACTGGCTTCCAGTTGAAGCTCGCATCTGTTACAAGACCATGGTGCTTGCCTATGGAGCTGTGAGGGGAACGGCACCTCCGTACCTTCAGGCTCTGATCAGTCCCTACACCCAAACGAGGGCATTGCATTCATCCACCTCTGGCCTGCTGGCTCCCCTTCCTCTGCGGATGCATAGTTCCCGCTCAGCCCAGTCAAAACTGTTCGCTGCTCTGGCACCCCAATGGTGGAGCAAGCTCCCTCACGACGCCAGGACAACGGAGTCACTCACCACCTTCCGGAGACATTTGAAACCCCACCTCTTTAAGGAATAACTGGGATAGGATAAAGTAATCCTTCTACCCCCCCCCCCCCCAAAAACGTAAATGTAAAACGTAAATGATCAATATTATCTCTATATTCAGCCAGAGCTGTAGTGACCGAACTAACTAACTAACTAACCAACCAACTAACTAACTAACTAACTAACTAACTAACTAACTAACTAACTAACTACACAGGAAAGATGATCAATATGATCTCTATATTCAGCCATAGCTATAGTGACCTAACTAACTAACTAACTAACTAACTAACTAACTAACTAACTAACTAACTAACTAACTAACTAACTAACTAACTAACTAACTAACTAACTAACTACACAGGAAAGATGATCAATATGATCTCTATATTCAGCCATAGCTATAGTGACCTAACTAACTAACTAACTAACTAACTACACAGTAAAGATTATCAATATTAACTCTATATTCAGCCATAGCTATAGTGACCTAACTAACTAACTAACTAACTAACTAACTAACTAACTAACTAACTAACTAACTAACTAACTAACTAACTAACTAACTACACAGGAAAGATGATCAATATTATCTCTATAATTAGCCATAGCTATAGTGACCTAACTAACTAACTAACTAACTAACTAACTAACTAACTAACTAACTAACTAACTAACTAACTAACTAACTAACTAACTAACTAACTACACTGGGAATATGATCAATATTATCTCTATAATCAGCCATAGCTATAGTGACCTAACTAACTAACTAACTAACTACACAGGAAATATGATCAATATTATCTCTATAATCAGCCATAGCTATAGTGACCTAACTAACTAACTAACTAATTAACTAACTAACTAACTAACTAACTAACTAACTAACTAACTAACTAACTAACTAACTACACAGGAAAGATGATCAATATTATCTCTATAATTAGCCATAGCTATAGTGACCTAACTAACTAACTAACTAACTAACTAACTAACT
Organism: Coregonus lavaretus; assembly: GCF_964263955.1. NCBI lineage: Eukaryota > Metazoa > Chordata > Actinopteri > Salmoniformes > Salmonidae > Coregonus > Coregonus lavaretus. The sequence goes on from NW_028165366.1 coordinate 89,021, forward strand.
AACTAACTAACTAACTAACTAACTAACTAACTAACTAACTACACTGGGAATATGATCAATATTATGTCTATAATCAGCCATAGCTAAAGTGACCTAACTAACTAACTAACTAACTACACAGGAAATATGATCAATATTATCTCTATAATCAGCCATAGCTATAGTGACCTAACTAACTAATTAACTAACTAACGAACTAACTAACTAACTAACTAACTAACTAACTAACTAACTAACTAACTACACAGGAAAGATGATCAATATTATCTCTATATTCAGCCACAGCTATAGTGACCAAACTAACTAACTAACTACACAGGAAAGATGATCAATATTATCTCTATATTCAGCCATAGCTATAGTGACATAACTAACTAACAACTGACTACACGTTAGCTGAAATGACAACATTACTATAATCATTGAATAACTCTTATACATTTTCTTGCTTTCTCTAAACTACTATCATCTTTCCTCTCTCTCTAAAATACTATCATCTTTCCTGTCTCTCTAAACTACTATCACCTTTCCTACCTCTCTAAAATACTATAATCTTTCCTCTCTCTCTAAACTACTATCATATTTCCTCTCTCTCTAAACTACTATCATATTTCCTTAACTAACTAACTAACTAACTAACTAACTAACTAACTAACTAACTAACTAACTAACTAACTAACTAACTAACTAACTAACTGACTAACTAACTAACTAACTAACTAACTAACTAACTAACTAACTAACTAACTAAATACACAGGAAAGATGATCAATATTATCTCTATATTCAGCCACAGCTATAGTGACCTAACTAACTAACTAACTAACTAACTAACTAACTAACTAACTAACTAACTAACTAACTAAATAACTAACTAACTAACTAACTAACTAACTAATTACACAGGAAAGATGATCAATATTATCTCTATATTTAGCCAAAGCTATAGTGACCTAACTAACTAACTAACTAACTAACTAACTAACTAACTAACTAACTAACTAACTAACTAACTAACTAACTAACTAACTAACTAACTAACTACACAGGAAAGATGATCAATATGATCTCTATATTCAGCCATAGCTATAGTGACCTAACTAACTAACTAACTAACTAACTAACTAACTAACTAACTAACTAACTAACTAACTAACTAACTAACTAACTAACTAACTACACAGGAAAGATTATCAATATTAACTCTATATTCAGCCATAGCTATAGTGACCTAACTAACTAACTAACTAACTAACTAACTAACTAACTAACTAACTAACTAACTAACTAACTAACTAACTAACTAACTAACTAACTAACTAACTACACAGGAAAGATGATCAATATTATCTCTATAATTAGCCATAGCTATAGTGACCTAACTAACTAACTAACTAACTAACTAACTAACTAACTAACTAACTAACTAACTAACTAACTAACTAACTACACTGGGAATATGATCAATATTATCTCTATAATCAGCCATAGCTATAGTGACCTAACTAACTAATTAACTAACTAACGAACTAACTAACTAACTAACTAACTAACTAACTAACTAACTAACTAACTACACAGGAAAGACTATCAATATTAACTCTATATTCAGCCATAGCTATAGTGACCTAACTAACTAACTAACTAACTAACTAACTACACAGGAAATATGACCAATATTATCTCTATAATCAGCCATAGCTATAGTGACCTAACTAACTAACTAACTAACTAACTAACTAACTAACTAACTAACTAACTAACTAACTAACTACACAGGAAATATGATCAATATTATCTCTATAATCAGCCATAGCTATAGTGACCTAACTAACTAATTAACTAACTAACGAACTAACTAACTAACTAACTAACTAACTAACTAACTAACTAACTAACTAACTAACTAACTAACTACACAGGAAAGACTATCAATATTAACTCTATATTCAGCCATAGCTATAGTGACCTAACTAACTAACTAACTAACTAACTAACTAACTAACTAACTAACTAACTAATTAACTACACAGGAAAGATGATCAATATTATCTCTATATTCAGCCATAGCTATAGTGACATAACTAACTAACTAACTAACTAACTAACTAACTAACTAACTAACTATCAGTCCCTACACCCAAACGAGGGCATTGCATTCATCCACCTCTGGCCTGCTGGCACCCCTTCCTCTGCGGATGCATAGGACCCGCTCAGCCCAGTCAAAACTGTTCGCTGCTCTGGCACCCCAATGGTGGAACAAGCTCCCTCACGACGCCAGGACAACGGAGTCACTCACCACCTTCCGGAGACATTTGAAACCCCACCTCTTTAAGGAATACCTGGGATAGGATAAAGTAATCCTTCTACCCCCCCCCCCCAAAACGTAAATGTAAAACGTAAATGATCAATATTATCTCTATATTCAGCCATAGCTATAGTGACCTAACTAACTAACTAACTAACTAACTAACTAACTAACTAACTAACTAACTAACTAACTAACTAACTAACTAACTAACTAACTGACTAACTAACTAACTAACTAACTAAATACACAGGAAAGATGATCAATATTATCTCTATATTCAGCCACAGCTATAGTGACCTAACTAACTAACTAACTAACTAACTAACTAACTAACTAACTAACTAACTAACTAACTAACTAACTAACTAACTAACTAACTAACCAACTAACTAACTAACTACACAGGAAAGATGATCAATATTATCTCTATATTCAGCCATAGCTATAGTGACATAACTAACTAACTAACTAACTAACTAACTAACTAACTAACTAACTACACAGGAAAGATGATCAATATTATCTTGACGGATCACCACCTCAAGCTGAACCTTGGCAAGACGGAGCTGCTCTTCCTCCCGGGGAAGGACTGCCCGTTCCATGATCTCGCCATCACGGTTGACAACTCCGTTGTGTCCTCCTCCCAGAGTGCGAAGAGCCTTGGCGTGACCCTGGACAACACCCTGTCGTTCTCCTCTAACATCAAGGCGGTGACCCGATCCTGTAGGTTCATGCTCTACAACATTCGGAGAGTACGACCCTGCCTTACACAGGAAGCGGCACAGGTCCTAATCCAGGCACTTGTCATCTCCCGTCTGAATTACTGCAACTCGCTGTTGGCTAGGCTCCCTGCCTGTGCCATTAAACTCCTACAACTCATCCAAAATGCCGCAGCCCGTCTGGTGTTCAACCTTACCAAGTTCTCTCACGTCACCCCACTCCTCCGCACACTCCACTGGCTTCCAGTTGAAGCTCGCATCTGTTACAAGACCATGGTGCTTGCCTATGGAGCTGTGAGGGGAACGGCACCTCCGTACCTTCAGGCTCTGATCAGTCCCTACACCCAAACGAGGGCATTGCATTCATCCACCTCTGGCCTGCTGGCTCCCCTTCCTCTGCGGATGCATAGTTCCCGCTCAGCCCAGTCAAAACTGTTCGCTGCTCTGGCACCCCAATGGTGGAACAAGCTCCCTCACGACGCCAGGACAACGGAGTCACTCACCACCTTCCGGAGACATTTGAAACCCCACCTCTTTAAGGAATACCTGGGATAGGATAAAGTAATACTTCTACCCCCCCCCCCCCCAAAACGTAAATGTAAAACGTAAATGATCAATATTATCTCTATATTCAGCCATAGCTATAGTGACCTAACTAACTAACTAACTAACTAACTAACTAACTAACTAACTAACTAACTAACTAACTAACTACACAGGAAAGATGATCAATATTATCTCTATATTCAGCCACAGCTATAGTGACCTAACTAACTAACTAACTAACTAACTAACTAACTAACTAACTAACTAACTAACTAACTAACTAACTCACTAACTAACTAATTAACTAACTAACTAACTAACTAACTAACTAACTAACTACACAGGAAAGATGATCAATATGATCTCTATATTCAGCCATAGCTATAGTGACCTAACTAACTAACTAACTAACTAACTAACTAACTAACTAACTAACTACACAGGAAAGATTATCAATATTATCTCTATATTCAGCCACATATATAGTGACCTAACTAACTAACTAACTACACAGGAAAGATGATCAGTATTATCTCTATAATCAGCCATAGCTATTTTGACCTAACTAACGAACGAACGAACGAACAAACTAACTAACTAACGAACAAACTAACTAACTAACTAACTAACTAACTAACTAACTAACTAACTAACTAACTAACTAACTAACTAACTACACAGGAAATATGATCAATATTATCTCTATAATCAGCCATAGCTATAGTGACCTAACTAACTAACTAACTAACTAACTAACTAACTAACTAACTAACTAACTAACTAACTAACTAACTAACTAACTAACTACACAGGAAAGATGATCAATATTATCTCTATATTCAGCCACAGCTATAGTGACCTAACTAACTAACTAACTAACTAACTAACTAACTAACTAACTAACTAACTAACTAACTAACTAATTAACTAACTAACTAACTAACTAACTAACTAACTAACTAACTAACTAACTAACTAACTAACTAACTACACAGGAAAGATGATCAATATGATCTCTATATTCAGCCATAGCTATAGTGACCTAACTAACTAACTAACTAACTAACTAACTAACTAACTAACTAACTACACAGGAAAGATGATCAATATTATCTCTATATTCAGCCACATATATAGTGACCTAACTAACTAACTAACTACACAGGAAAGATGATCAGTATTATCTCTATAATCAGCCATAGCTATTTTGACCTAACTAACGAACGAACAAACGAACTAACTAACTAACTAACTAACTAACTAACTAACTAACTAACTAACTAACTAACTAACTAACTAACTAACTAACTAACTACACAGGAAATATGATCAATATTATCTCTATAATCAGCCATAGCTATAGTGATCTAACTAACTAACTAACTAACTAACTAACTAACTAACTAACTAACTAACTACACAGGAAAGATGATCAATATTATCTCTATATTCAGCCATAGCTATAGTGACCTAACTAACTAACTAACTAACTAACTAACTAACTAACTAACTAACTAACTAACTTACTAACTAACTAACTAACTAACTAACTAACTAACTAACTAACTACACAGGAAATATTATCAATATTATCTCTATATTCAGCCACAGCTATAGTGACCTAACTAACTAACTAACTAACTAACTAACTAACTAACTAACTAACTAACTAACTAACTAACTACACAGGAAAGATGATCAATATCATCTCTATAATCAGCCATAGTATAGTGACCTAACTAACTAACTAACTAACTAACTAACTAACTAACTAACTAACTAGCTAACTAACTAACTAACTAACTAACTAACTAACTAACTAACTAACTAACTAACTAACTAACTAACTAACTAACTAACTACACAGGAAAGATGATCAATATTATCTCTATATTCAGCCACAGCTATAGTGACCTAACTAACTAACTAACTAACTACACAGGAAAGATGATCAATATTATCTCTATATTCAGCCATAGCTATAGTGACCTAACTAACTAACTAACTAACTAACTAACTAACTAACTAACTAACTAACTAACTAACTAACTAACTAACTAACTAACTAACTACACAGGAAAGATGATCAGTATTATCTCTATAATCAGCCATAGCTATTTTGACCTAACTAACGAACGAACGAATGAATGAACTAACTAACTAACTAACTAACTAACTAACTAACTAACTAACTAACTAACTAACTAACTAACTACACAGGAAAGATTTTCAATATTATCTATATATTCAGCCACAGCTATAGTGACCTAACTAACTAACTATCTAACTAACTAACTAACTAACTAACTAACTAACTAACTAACTAACTAACTAACTAACTACACAGGAAATATGATCAATATTATCTCTATAATCAGCCATAGCTATAGTGATCTAACTAACT
>NW_028165366.1:100000-108348 GCF_964263955.1 Coregonus lavaretus
ACTAACTAACTAAATCAAATCAAATCAAATCAAATTTTATTGGTCACATGCGCCGAATACAACAGGTGCAGACATTACAGTGAAATGCTTACTTACAGCCCTTAACCAACAGTGCATTTATTTTAAACAAAAAAGTAAGAATAAAACAACAACAAAAAAGTGTTGAGAAAAAAAAAAGAGCAGAAGTAAAAAATAAAGTGACAGTAGGGAGGCTATATATACAATAGAATAAAGTGACAGTAGGGAGGCTATATATACAGGGGGGTACCGTTGCATAGTCAATGTGCGGGGGCACCGGCCAGTTGAGGCAGTTGAGGCAATATGTACATGTGGGTAGAGTTAAAGTGACTATGCATAAATACTTAACAGAGTAGCAGCAGCGTAAAAAGGATGGGGTGGGGGGGCAGTGCAAATAGTCCGGGTAGCCATGATTAGCTGTTCAGGAGTCTTATGGCTTGGGGGTAGAAGCTGTTGAGAAGTCTTTTGGACCTAGACTTGGCACTCCGGTACCGCTTGCCGTGCGGTAGCAGAGAGAACAGTCTATGACTAGGGTGACTGGAGTCTTTGACAATTTTGAGGGCCTTCCTCTGACACCGCCTGGTATAGAGGTCCTGGATGGCAGGGAGCTTTGCCCCAGTGATGTACTGGGCCGTACGCACTACCCTCTGTAGTGCCTTGCGGTCAGAGGCCAAGCAGTTGCCATACCAGGCGGTGATGCAACCAGTCAGGATGCTCTCGATGGTGCAGCTGTAGAATTTTTTGAGGATCTGAGGACCCATGCCAAATCTTTTTAGTCTCCTGAGGGGGAATAGGCTTTGTCGTGCCCTCTTCACGACTGTCTTGGTGTGTTTGGACCATGATAGTTCGTTGGTGATGTGGACACCAAGGAACTTGAAGCTCTCAACCTGTTCCACTACAGCCCCGTCGATGAGAATGGGGGCGTGCTCAGTCCTCTTTTTTTTCCTGTAGTCCACAACCATCTCCAATCAACTAACTAACTAACTAACTAACTAACTAACTACACAGGAAAGATTTTCAATATTATCTATATATTCAGCCACAGCTATAGTGACCTAACTAACTAACTAACTAACTAACTAACTAACTAACTAACTAACTAACTAACTAACTACACAGGAAATATGATCAATATTATCTTTATAATCAGCCATAGCTATAGTGATCTAACTAACTAACTAACTAACTAACTAACTAACTAACTAACTAACTAACTAACTAACTAACTAACTAACTAACTAACCAACTAACTAACTAACTAACTAATTAACAAACTAACTAACTAACTAACTAACTAACTAACTAACTAACTAACTACACAGGAAAGATGATCAATATGATCTCTATATTCAGCCATAGCTATAGTGACCTAACTAACTAACTAACTAACTAACTACACAGGAAAGATGATCAGTATTATCTCTATATTCAGCCACAGCTATAGTGACCTAACTAACTAACTAACTAACTAACTAACTAACTAACTAACTAACTAACTAATGAACTAACTAACTAACTACACAGGAAAGATGATCAATATTATCTCTATATTCAGCCATAGCTATAGTGACCTAACTAACTAACTAACTAACTAACTAACTAACTAACTAACTAACTAACTAACTAACTACACAGGAAATATGATCAATATTATCTCTATATTCAGCCATAGCTATAGTGACCTAACTAACTAACTAACTAACTAACTAACTAACTAACTAACTAACTAACTAACTAACTAACTAACTAACTACACAGGAAATATGATCATTATTATCTCTATATTCAGCCATAGCTATAGTGACCTAACTAACTAACTAACTAACTAACTAACTAACTAACTAACTAACTACACAGGAAAGATGATCAATATTATCTCTATATTCAGCCACAGCTATAGTGACCTAACTAACTAACTAACTAACTAACTAACTAACTAACTAACTAACTAACTAACTAACTAACTAACTAACTAACTAACTACACAGGAAAGATGATCAGTATTATCTATATAATCAGCCATAGCTATAGTGACCTAACTAACTAACTAACGAACTAACTAACTAACTAACTAACTAACTAACTAACTAACTAACTAACTACACAGGAAAGATGATCAATATTATCTCCAAATTCAGCCACAGTTATAGTGACCTAACTAACTAACTAACTAACTAACTAACTAACTAACTACACAGGAAATATGATCAATATTATCTCTATAATCAGCCATAGCTATAGTAACCTAACTAACTAACTAACTAACTAATTAACTAACTAACTAACTAACTAACTAACTAACTACACAGGAAAGATGATCAATATTATCTCTATATTCAGCCATAGCTATAGTGACCTAACTAACTAACTAACTAACTAACTACACAGGAAATATGATCAATATTATCTCTATATTCAGCCATAGCTATAGTGACCTAACTAACTAACTAACTAACTAACTAACTAACTAACTAACTAACTAACTAACTAACTAACTAACTAACTAACTAACTAACTAACTAACTAACTAACTAACTACACAGGAAAGATGATCAATATTATCTCTATATTCAGCCATAGCTATAGTGGCCTAACTAACTAACTAACTACACAGGAAAGATGATCAATATGATCTCTATATTCAGCCATAGCTATAGTGACCTAACTAACTAACTAACTAACTAACTACACAGGAAAGATGATCAGTATTATCTCTATATTCAGCCACAGCTATAGTGACCTAACTAACTAACTAACTAACTAACTAACTAACTAACTAACTAACTAACTAACTAACTAATGAACTAACTAACTAACTACACAGGAAAGATGATCAATATTATCTCTATATTCAGCCATAGCTATAGTGACCTAACTAACTAACTAACTAACTAACTAACTAACTAACTAACTAACTAACTAACTAACTAACTAACTAACTAACTAACTACACAGGAAATATGATCAATATTATCTCTATATTCAGCCATAGCTATAGTGACCTAACTAACTAACTAACTAACTAACTAACTAACTAACTAACTAACTAACTAACTAACTAACTAACTAACTAACTACACAGGAAATATGATCATTATTATCTCTATATTCAGCCATAGCTATAGTGACCTAACTAACTAACTAACTAACTAACTAACTAACTAACTAACTAACTACACAGGAAAGATGATCAATATTATCTCTATATTCAGCCACAGCTATAGTGACCTAACTAACTAACTAACTAACTAACTAACTAACTAACTAACTACACAGGAAAGATTATCAGTATTATCTATATAATCAGCCATAGCTATAGTGACCTAACTAACTAACTAACAAACTAACTAACTAACTAACTAACTACACAGGAAAGATGATCAATATTATCTCCAAATTCAGCCACAGTTATAGTGACCTAACTAACTAACTAACTAACTAACTAACTAACTAACTAACTAACTACACAGGAAATATGATCAATATTATCTCTATAATCAGCCATAGCTATAGTAACCTAACTAACTAACTAACTAACTAACTAACTAACTAACTACACAGGAAAGATGATCAATATTATCTCTATATTCAGCCATAGCTATAGTGACCTAACTAACTAACTAACTAACTAACTACACAGGAAATATGATCAATATTATCTCTATATTCAGCCATAGCTATAGTGACCTAACTAACTAACTAACTAACTAACTAACTAACTAACTACACAGGAAATATGATCAATATTATCTCTATATTCAGCCATAGCTATAGTGACCTAACTAACTAACTAACTAACTAACTAACTAACTAACTAACTAACTAACTAACTAACTAACTAACTAACTAACTAACTAAATAACTAACTAACTAACTAACTAACTAACTAACTAACTAACTAACTACACAGGAAAGATGATCAGTATTATCTATATAATCAGCCATAGCTATAGTGACCTAACTAACTAACTAACGAACTAACTAACTAACTAACTAACTAACTAACTAACTAACTAACTACACAGGAAAGATGATCAATATTATCTCCAAATTCAGCCACAGTTATAGTGACCTAACTAACTAACTAACTAACTAACTAACTACACAGGAAATATGATCAATATTATCTCTATAATCAGCCATAGCTATAGTAACCTAACTAACTAACTAACTAACTAACTAACTAACTAACTAACTAACTAACTAACTAACTAACTAACTACACAGGAAAGATGATCAATATTATCTCTATATTCAGCCATAGCTATAGTGACCTAACTAACTAACTAACTAACTAACTACACAGGAAATATGATCAATATTATCTCTATATTCAGCCATAGCTATAGTGACCTAACTAACTAACTAACTAACTAACTAACTAACTAACTAACTAACTAACTAACTAACTAACTAACTAACTAACTAACTAACTAACTAACTAACTAACTAACTAACTAACTAACTAACTAACTAACTACACAGGAAAGATGATCAATATTATCTCTATATTCAGCCATAGCTATAGTGACCTAACTAACTAACTAACTACACAGGAAAGATGATCAATATGATCTCTATATTCAGCCATAGCTATAGTGACCTAACTAACTAACTAACTAACTAACTACACAGGAAAGATGATCAGTATTATCTCTATATTCAGCCACAGCTATAGTGACCTAACTAACTAACTAACTAACTAACTAACTAACTAACTAACTAACTAATGAACTAACTAACTAACTACACAGGAAAGATGATCAATATTATCTCTATATTCAGCCATAGCTATAGTGACCTAACTAACTAACTAACTAACTAACTAACTAACTAACTAACTAACTAACTAACTAACTAACTAACTAACTACACAGGAAATATGATCAATATTATCTCTATATTCAGCCATAGCTATAGTGACCTAACTAACTAACTAACTAACTAACTAACTAACTAACTAACTAACTACACAGGAAAGATGATCAATATTATCTCTATATTCAGCCACAGCTATAGTGACCTAACTAACTAACTAACTAACTAACTAACTAACTAACTAACTAACTAACTACACAGGAAAGATTATCAGTATTATCTATATAATCAGCCATAGCTATAGTGACCTAACTAACTAACTAACAAACTAACTAACTAACTAACTAACTAACTAACTACACAGGAAAGATGATCAATATTATCTCCAAATTCAGCCACAGTTATAGTGACCTAACTAACTAACTAACTAACTAACTAACTACACAGGAAATATGATCAATATTATCTCTATAATCAGCCATAGCTATAGTAACCTAACTAACTAACTAACTAACTAACTAACTAACTAACTAACTAACTAACTACACAGGAAAGATGATCAATATTATCTCTATATTCAGCCATAGCTATAGTGACCTAACTAACTAACTAACTAACTAACTACACAGGAAATATGATCAATATTATCTCTATATTCAGCCATAGCTATAGTGACCTAACTAACTAACTAACTAACTAACTAACTAACTAACTAACTAACTAACTAACTAAATAACTAACTAACTAACTAACTAACTAACTAACTAACTAACTACACAGGAAAGATGATCAATATTATCTCTATATTCAGCCATAGCTATAGTGACCTAACTAACTAACTAACTACACAGGAAAGATGATCAATATTATCTCTATATTCAGCCATAGCTATAGTGACCTAACTAACTAACTAACTATCTAACTACACAGGAAAGATGATCAATATTATCTCTATATTCAGCCTTAGCTATAGTGACCTAACTAACTAACTAACTACACAGGAAAGATGATCAATATTATCTCTATATTCAGCCATAGCTATAGTGACCTAACTAACTAACTAACTAACTAACTACACAGGAAAGATGATCAATATTATCTCTATATTCAGCCATAGCTATAGTGACCTAACTAACTAACTAACTACACAGGAAAGATGATCAATATTATCTCTATATTCAGCCATAGCTATAGTGACCTAACTAACTAACAACTGACTACACGTTAGCTGAAATGACAACATTACTATAATCATTGAATAACTCTTATACATTATCTTGCTTTCTCTAAACTACTATCATCTTTCCTCTCTTTCTCTAAACTACTATCATCTTTCCTCTCTTTCTCTAAACTACTGTCATCTTTCCTCTCTTTCTCTAAACTACTGTCATCTTTCCTGTCCCTCTAAAATACTATAACCTTTTCTATCTCTCTAAAATACTATAATCTTTCCTCTCTTTCTCGAACATTACCTTTCTCTTTCTCTAATCAACTCTATATTTCTCTATATTGATATTCCTTTACCTCTCTGTTTACACTTCCATCTTGGCCTAAAAAACCACCATAACCTCTCGCTCATCTTATCCTTTTTGGAAGTGTTGCTTGCTTCACTTGCCCATGCCACACTAGTGTTACCCACTGCACACTATACCTAGCTTTCAGTTTAGAACAGGACTCTGTAACTGCATTCTAGAACATGAGCCATTCTGTATCCAGGGGCAACGTGTGTTATGATGCGGTACCATTCCATGTGTCTCTCTGTGAGGTCATAAAGGCCTGATTAGATAGATGGACAAGTGGTGCAGGGTGCTGATGTGTGTGTGTCTGTCTGCTCACTGATTGGCCTAACTTATTTGAATTTGAACTCAACATTGAAAAGGTTATGGTAATGAATCTACTGTTTTCTAATGAAATACTTCTCTGCATATTTATGGATTTTGGTGCATTTTGGCAACACAAAATCAATCACATTATGTTGGGAGAAAAAGTATGTTCTTCATGTCTAGTAGGTGGCACTAAAGCACATGTTTTTTTTACTTCTGTGGTCCTTCCATATCAGGCCAATTCTATATCAGGCTCGCGGGCTGGATGTTGCCCACCCCTTATTCTAGATCTACATTTCTGTCTGGTAAAACCAGTGTTCCTTTAAAACTTCCTTTTAGACTTTTGTGACACAACAGTTAGAAATGATATCAGTCTGGTCACACCACGCATGGGAGATGTCCATGTTGGGAGAACAGAGAGGTTGGAACCAAGTCTGCTCATACCATGCATGGCTCGCTCTTCTTTACCAGAGGTTGTGCACTGACAACGACTGGCCACTAGATGTCAATGTTGTCAGGGTAATGATCTAACCAGAACCCATTCTGTAATTTAACCAGATATTATTACGTTATAGAGTTGGCATGTAACGCAATGGTTAGATAGCTCACTTTCAGGACGGAGGAATGACTGTGGGAATCTGACGTTCTGATGACGATTTTGTTCGTTATGTGGTTGTCTCAGTCCTGTGGTTGTCTCAGTCCTGTGGTTGTGTCTCAGTCCTGTGGTTGTCTCAGTCCTGTGGTTGTGTCTCAGTCCTGTGGTTGTCTCAGTCCTGTGGTTGTGTCTCAGTCCTGTGGTTGTGTCTCAGTCCTGTGGTTGTCTCAGTCCTGTGGTTGTCTCAGTCCTGTGGTTGTGTTTCAGTCCTATGGTTGTCTCAGTCCTGTGGTTGTGTCTCAGTCCTGTGGTTGTCTCAGTCCTGTGGTTGTCTCAGTCCTGTGGTTGTCTCAGTCCTGTGGTTGTCTCAGTCCTGTGGTTGTCTCAGTCCTGTGGTTGTCTCAGTCCTGTGGTTGTCTCAGTCCTGTGGTTGTGTCTCAGTTGGTAGGACTGGGTGCTTCCGATGTCAGGATCATGTGTCCGATTCCCGTTGGGGCCCAGCCTTGGTTAAACTAATGTCTATTATAGTCAAACGTATTGTACTAGCTAGGGAGTAGGGTGCTGTTTGGGATGGAACCATAGGCTTGCTAACCCAGGCTAATTACTCTACAGTCTCCCATCTAACATGTGTGAGGGTTAAATGACTGAACTAAAGATAGTCCACTTTATATTAGCCATGTAACTGTGTGTGTGTGTTTGTGTGTTTGTCCTTGTTACATTAGCTCGTTTAAAGTCGGTAATGAATCAATCTTGACTCTGCATAGTCAATTATGTCCAATCTGCTGTGTGTGTGTGTGTGTGTGTGTGTGTGTGTGTAGATGCAACCGTGTGTTTGTGCCGTGCATGTCCGTCTGTCTATGTGTGAGGCTGAAAACTGGCTTCCACTCTCTGGGGAGCATCTGTATCAGTGTGTGTGTATGTTAGTGTGTGTGTGTGCATGTTAGTGTGTGAATGTGTGTGTGTGTCTCTCTCTCTGGAGATTGTGACTGCATCAGTGGAGGAGGGCTGGAGTCTAAAGTACTCCTATTCTGTGACTCAATGTATTATCCTACTGTCATCAAAATTCTCTCTCTCTCTCTCTCTCTCTCTCTCTC
>NW_028165365.1:0-32309 GCF_964263955.1 Coregonus lavaretus
CTGGTCCTCTCTCTCTGTCTCTCTCTCTGTCTCTCTCTCTCTGTCTCTCTCTCTCTGTCTCTCTCTCTCTCTCTCTCTCTGTTCTCTCTCTCTCTCTCTCTCTCTCTCTGTCTCTCTCTCTGTCTCTCTCTCTCTGTCTCTCTCTCTTCTGTCTCTCTCTCTCTGTCTCTCTCTCTCTCCCTCACTCTCTCTCTCTGTCTCTCTCTGTCTCTCTCTGTCTCTCTCTCTCTCTGTCTCTCTCTCTGTCTCTCTCTCTGTCTCTCTCTCTCTCTGTCTCTCTCTCTCTGTCTCTCTCTCTCCTCTCACTCTCTCGTCTCTCTGTCTCGCTCTCTCTCCTCTCCCTCGCTCTCCCCTCTCTCTCCTCTCTCTCTCTCTCTGTCTCTCTGTCTCTCTCTCTGTCCCTGTCTCTCTCTCTCTCTGTCTCTCTCTCTGTCTCTGTCTCTCTCTCCTCTCTCTCTGTCTCTCTCTCTCTCCTCTCTCTCTCTTCCGTCTCTCTGTCTCTCTCTCTCTCTCTCGCTCTCCCCTCTCTCTCCTCTCTCTCTCTGTCTCTCTCTCTCTCTCTGTCTCTCTCTCTGTCTCTCTCTCTGTCTCTCTCTCTGTCTCTCTCTCTCTCTCTCTCTCTCTGTCTCTCTCTCTCTGTCTCTTTCTCTCTCTCTCTCTCTCTCTCTCTCTCTCTCTCTCTCTCTCTGTCTCTCTGTCTCTCTCTCTCTCTCTCTCTCTCTCTGTCTCTCTGTCTCTCCTCTCTGTCTGTCTCTCTCTCCTCTCTCTCTGTCTCTCTCTCTCTCTCTCTGTCTCTCTCTCTCTCTCTCTCTCTCTCTCTCTCTCTCTCCGTCTCTCTCTCTCTCTCTCTCTCTCTCAGAGTGTGACAGTACGGTAGCCATGCGTCCCTCACCCTGGATGTGTCCCAGACTCTAACCCAGAGTGCTAGCAGTGTATCAGGAAGCTGTTTCTCCAACCCCTCCTACCACACCGTGTCTGTTGCCCAATGTAATGACATTACCACCCCCTCCTACCACACCGTGTCTGTGCCTCAGTGTAACCTGGCCTCAACCATCACCACCAACCTGGATGGCACGCTCACTCTCAAGGTAACACTCAAATGATCGTGATCAAAGTGGTTTTAATCATACATAATTGATAAACATATGTTAATAAACATGATATACATAAAATGCAATACAGATTCTCAATGGATCACCATCATATCTCTATACCATCATATCTACAGTACAAGTCAAAAGTTTGAACACACCTACTCATTCAAGGTTTTTCTTTATTTTTACTATTTTCTACATTGTAGAATAATAGTGAAGATATCAAAACTATGAAATAACATATATGGAATCATGTAGTAACCAAAAAAGTGTTAAACAAATATAAAATATATTTTGGTTTGTTTAACACTTTTTTGGTTACTACATGATTCCATATGTGTTATTTCATAGTTTTGATGTCTTCACTATTATTCTACAATGTAGAAAATAGTAAAAAATAAAGAAAAACCCTTGAATGAGTAGGTGTTGTAAAACGTTTGACTGGTACTGTGATGTGAATTTTCCCTAATGTTCGTTTACTTTATCAGTCCAGCTCCCTGAAAGGAGTCAGGAATGGATCAGAGTGGAGAGCCTACTGCAACCTCCACCACCTGGGTATGGCTCCTTCCCTTCTCTCTCCTCTCCTCCTCTCTCCTCTCCTCCTCTCCTCTCCTCCTCTCCTCCTCCTCTCCTCCTCCTCTCTCCTCTCCTCCTCTCTCTAACCCTACTGCAACCTCCACCACCTGGGTATGGCGCCTTCCCTTCTCTCTCCTCTCTCCTCTCCTCCTCTCCTCTCCTCCTCTCTCTAACCCTACTGCAACCTCCACCACCTGGGTATGGCGCCTTCTCTCTCCTCTCCTCCTCTCCTCCTCTCTCTCTAACCCTACTCCAACTTTAACTACCTGGGTACGTCTCCTCCTCTCCTCCTCTCCTCTCTCCTCTCTAACCCTACTGCAACCTCCACCACCTGGGTATGGCGCCTTCTCTCTCTCTCCTCCTCTCCTCCTCTCTCTCTAACCCTACTCAAACTTTAACTACCTGGGTACGTCTCCTCCTCTCCTCCTCTCCTCTCTCCTCTCTAACCCTACTGCAACCTCCACCACCTGGGTATGGCGCCTTCTCTCTCCTCTCCTCCTCTCCTCCTCTCTCTCTAACCCTACTCCAAACTTTAACTACCTGGGTACGTCTCCTCCTCTCCTCCTCTCCTCTCTCCTCTCTAACCCTACTGCAACCTCCACCACCTGGGTATGGCGCCTTCTCTCTCCTCTCTCCTCTCCTCCTCTCCTCCTCTCTCTCTAACCCTACTCCAACTTTAACTACCTGGGTACGTCTCCTCCTCTCCTCCTCTCCTCTCCTCCTCTCTCTAATCCTACTGCAACCTCCACCACCTGGGTATGGCGCCTTCTTCCTCCTCTCCTCTCTCCTCTCCTCCTCTCCTCCTCTCCTCCTCTCCTCTCCTCCTCTCTCTAATCCTACTGCAACCTCCACCACCTGGGTATGGCGCCTTCTCTCTCCTCTCTCCTCTCCTCCTCTCCTCCTCTCTCTCTAACCCTACTCCAACTTTAACTACCTGGGTACGTCTCCTCCTCTCCTCCTCTCCTCTCCTCCTCTCTCTAATCCTACTGCAACCTCCACCACCTGGGTATGGCTCCTTCTCTCTCCTCTCCTCCTCTCTCCTTCTCTCCTCCTCTCCTCTTCTCCTCCTCCCCCCTCTCTCTCTAACCCTACTCCAACTTTAACTACCTGGGTACGTCTCCTCCTCTCCTCCTCTCTCCTCTCCTCCTCTCCTCCTCTCCTCCTCTCTCTCTAACCCTAATCCAACTTTAACTACCTGGGTACGTCTCCTCCTCTCCTCCTCTCTCCTCTCCTCCTCTCTCCTCTCTCTAACCCTACTCCAACTTTAACTACCTGGGTACGTCTCCTCCTCTCCTCCTCTCTCCTCTCCTCCTCTCTCCTCTCCTCCTCTCTCCTCTCTCTAACCCTACTCCAACTTTAACTACCTGGATACGTCTCCTCCTCTCCTCCTCTCTCCTCTCCTCCTCTCTCCTCTCCTCCTCTCTCCTCTCTCTAACCCTACTCCAACTTTAACTACCTGGGTACGTCTCCTCCTCTCCCCTCTCCTCTCCTCCTCTCCTCCTCTCTCCTCTCCTCCTCTCTCTAACCCTACTCCAACTTTAACTACCTGGGTACGTCTCCTTCTCTCCTCCTCTCCTCTCTGTAGCCTGGCCAGACTAACTATATTGTCAATCTAAACTGCCTTAAGCATGAACTCCCATACAGTAGCCCTCATTCTCTCCTGTATTTTGTATGATTTCAATTCAAACAGTCATTTGTCATACTGCTACTGAATCCATTCCCCATCAAAGACTATTATATCAAGGTTCTGATCATAGTTGTTCTGGCGCCTTGGAGACCAGGATAAACAAAGAACTAGCCATGTACTGATAACACCTACAGTATGGAAACACACACCTATCGCTGAGCTATGGAAACTATTCCTACAGGGGACATCTAGCAATGCAAATAGTGAGCAGGCCTTATCACCACTGGCTGGAATTGAGTTTCTCTACTGGGAGTCAATGTCATTTACCTCCTCATCTCCTTGGCCTGATAGAAGACATAAAGGTCATGACAAGTCTCACATTATAACTACAGGCTTTACATCAAGTGTTACCCAATGTTACACTAAATACCGTCGAGTGTTACCCAATGTTACACAAAATACCGTTGAGTGTTACCCAATGTTACACTAAATACCGTCGAGTGTTACCCAATGTTACACTAAATACCGTCGAGTGTTACCCAATGTTACACTAAATACCGTCGAGTGTTACCCAATGTTACACAAAATACCGTCGAGTGTTACCCAATGTTACACAAAATACCGTCGAGTGTTACCCAATGTTACACTAAATACCGTCGAGTGTTACCCAATGTTACACTAAATACCGTCGAGTGTTACCCAATGTTACACTAAATACCGTCGAGTGTTACCCAATGTTACACTAAATACCGTCGAGTGTTACCCAATGTTACACTAAATACCGTCGAGTGTTACCCAATGTTACACTAAATACCGTCGAGTGTTACCCAATGTTACACTAAATACCGTCAAGTGTTACCCAATGTTACACTAAATACCGTCAAGTGTTACCCAATGTTACACTAAATACCGTCAAGTGTGGTCCTCTGTAGCTCAGCTGGTAGAGCACGGCGCTTGTAACGCCAAGGTAGTGGGTTCGATCCCCGGGACCACCCATACACAAAAAATTTATGCACGTATGACTGTAAGTCGCTTTGGATAAAAGCGTCTGCTAAATGGCATATTATATATTATATTTACCCAATGTTACACTAAATACCGTCAAATCAAGCAGTGTGCTTGGCTGTGTCATGACGTGACTTTTGACATTAATCTGATGACTGTTATTTCTCTAATTAACGAACTATGTTTAATTGTTACCTGATTTTAAAATAATCAAGTAACAATGAACTCATTAGGATCGGGGGCACCACGGAAGCGGTTGTTTAAAGAGTCACCATCTCCCGAATTAAACTCTAGAAGGTCTATACCGATCACATCGATAAACAGTCAACTTATTCATCATAACCTCGTATCATTACATTTTACATTTTAGTCATTTAGCAGACGCTCTTATCCAGAGTGCATTTTTATTTTTTTCATACTGGCCCCCCGTGGGAATCGAACCCACAACCCTGGCGTTGCAAACGCCATGCTCTACCAACTGAGCTACATCCCTGCCGGCCATTCCCTCCCCTACCCTGGACGACGCTGGGCCAATTGTGTGCCGCCCCATGGGTCTCCCGGTCGCGAACCAGGATCTCTAGTGGCACAGCTAGCACTGCGATGCAGCGCCTTAGACCACTGCACCACTGGGGAGATAACACCTACAATAATATCATATCATCATTCTGAACAGTCGGAACCTCCTTCCATCTGCAAAAAGAAAACAGCCTTATGATTCAGTACTACACAAATTGGTTTAATTATTTATTTACTAGCTAACTAAACGGTAACACAGGATATCATACACACTTAATACATGAACAACAGGTCCCTAGCGGACTGACAACAACATGACTGCTTGTTACAAAAGAGGGAGAGGTAGAGAGACCCGGGACAGAGAAACTTAACGTTGGTACATTTAGAAACTACTCTCACTTATATTTCTCCTATACTTTGCACACAAACCGCCACCCGCTTGGAGTAAGAAATCATGAATGTATTTACGTGAGGTGCCGCCGTGTAGCTCTCTCTCTCTCGGAACCGGGCTGCCCTGGAAAGGGAGTTGGTCGGGCCTTCTCGAGGCTCGCTCGTAAGGCTCTGATTGTCCAACAGTTACAAGTCTTCTACTGTTGTGGTCCTCTGTAAGTTGTCCGGTGACTTGTCATGTAGTCCTAAACAGAACTACAGAATGGATTTTCCTTCCACTCGTTCTGGAAGATTGGTTCTGTGAAGATAGGCTAGCCAGCCGCGTCGATGGTTCCCCAGTGTGGTGATGAGAGTAGCTTAGTAGGATGGTTTGGATAGAGTAGTAGAATGGTCCCACTTAAATTAACTTCCGAAGATACTTTACTTAGGACAGCTAATCAGCCGTACCAGTGATTATCCGGGAGGGGAGTTTTGTTCTCCACCTCGTGTTCAAACCACTTTAAACGCACAGCTGCAGCCAGGCATCTTTCTGGTCTAAATGTTAATTTCTTTACCAATCCTTTTATGCACTCTGGTCAAAAGCGGTGGTTCCGTCAGGCTGACACGCTCTCTGACCTCACTCGGGGTGTGGCTACTTACTGTGGAAAGTTTGATGTAAAACCATTATCTCTTATGGCTCCTAAAATCACATCCCTATCTTAACAAAAATACTTTAATCATTTTTCATATTTCATGCACAACACATCGGATGTAGTGGGTATACTTAAAAAGGTACAGTATTTCCTTTATAACATTTTTAATGACACCACAAAATAACAAACCAAATGACATTAGTGTTCTATAGATCGCCTCTGACCATT
Source organism: Coregonus lavaretus (assembly GCF_964263955.1). NCBI lineage: Eukaryota > Metazoa > Chordata > Actinopteri > Salmoniformes > Salmonidae > Coregonus > Coregonus lavaretus. The sequence continues at coordinate 6,069 of NW_028165365.1, forward strand.
CCCCATGTTCTATGTTAGAAATATTGTTCCAGTATTCGCTTTAGAACGTGTTCGAGTTTCGGCGGGAAAAGTCTGTGGAAACAAAGGCACATTCCTCTGGTGAACACTGGAGAGGGAGACCTGAATCTTCTGTCCTTGATTTACAACAGGGCGTGAGGTGTCAACTCCCCCCCACCAGTTCCCCCCTTCCCCCCCTCTGCGGGTGAGAGGGGGTCTGGTGGAAGTTATTCATTGCAAACCTGATCTGACCTATTTGGATCGTATGGACAGTCATGACAAAGGACAATGTCAGAGCAGTTCAGTACCACAGCATGAGGCCTGTGCTATTCTCTCTGCAGATGTTTGTGTTGTTGTGTTGTGTGATCACATGATCATCATCACATTGAGTTATGTAAGCTAAGTGTGTTGAATACCGTGAAGGAGCAGCGACAGGCAAGCTGGAGGTATGAACACGGCAAAGATGTTCTGATAAATAGAAAACTAAGATGTTCAGAAACAGAGAAAAACCAAGATGTTCAGAAACAGAGAAAAACCAAGATGTTCAGAAACAGAGAAAAACCAAGATGTTCAGAAACAGAGAAAAACCAAGATGTTCAGAAACAGAGAAAAACCAAGATGTTCAGGAACAGAGAAAAACCAAGATGTTCAGGAACAGAGTTTCTGTGTCTTTGTTTCAGGTTTCTTCTACTGCAGTGGCATCCTCAGGGCACATTGTATATTACAGTAATGACAGATGCTATTGTACTGTACATGTCATTATGACAACATGTATCAAATGCAGTCAATGTGAGTTTGTTAAGCGTGTGACCTGTAACATTATTTTATAACAGAACTATGGAAAGTTCATGTGATGCTTGACCTCTAACCTCTTACCTGTGTTCCAGACGTCCAGGGGGACACAGAGACACAGAAAAGAGCCTCCAGGAAAACAGGTACACATTTTACACACATTTTAAGCTTTCAAGGTGCAATATGCAGAAATCGTTCTACCATTTCTTGGTTCCTAAAATTAGAATATTTAGCCTAATTTCCGTTTGTGACAAAACAAGCAATATATAGTTTAGAGAATCATTGTACCATCTAAACCGCTGTGAAATATATTTTCAATAACCTAAAATATTGTATTTTCAGCTGTTTGAAGCTGGTGTACAAAACAAAAGTAAAAGATGCAAAAACTAAACTTAAGAACAGGAAGCATAGCAATAGCTCACATAGAACGGACACACAGAGCAGACTTCTCAGACATGCTTTCAATGAGAATGGCAGATCTATAACTCACATTTCTATGAGAAATTGGTCGGGTTGCCCAAAAAGTTACATACTGCAGCTTTAAAGCAGGAAATGATCTGAAAATGACAATGGATATTTCGTTTTTCTTCCTTGTTTGACACTGAGCTTGTCCCTGTCCTTTTGTCATCTCATTGTCCCATCCTGTGTGTGTTCTCTATAGATTACACAAAGGGATCCATGTACAGCATGTACTCTACCATCAGATACCCCCCTGGTGGCTGGTGGCCCCTGTAAACACACTACTGGCCCCGGGGGACTGCTGGTGGCTGGTGGCCCCTGTAAACACACTACTGGCCCCGGGGGACTGCTGGTGGCTGGTGGCCCCTGTAAACACACTACTGGCTCCGGGGGACTGCTGGTGGCTGGTGGCCCCTGTAAACACACTACTGGCCCCGGGGGACTGCTGGTGGCTGGTGGCCCCTGTAAACACACTACTGGCCCCGGGGGACTGCTGGTGGCCCCTGTAAACACACTACTGGCTCCGGGGGACTGCTGGTGGCTGTGGGCCCCTGTAAACACACTACTGGCCCCGGGGGACTGCTGGTGGCTGGTGGCCCCTGTAAACACACTACTGGCCCCGGGGGACTGCTGGTGGCCCCTGTAAACACACTACTGGCCCCGGGGGACTGCTGTGGGCCCCTGTAAACACACTACTGGCCCCGGGGGACTGCTGGTGGCTGTGGGCCCCTGTAAACACACTACTGGCCCCGGGGGACTGCTGGTGGCTGGTGGCCCCTGTAAACACACTACTGGCCCCGGGGGACTGCTGGTGGCTGGTGGCCCCTGTAAACACACTACTGGCCCCGGGGGACTGCTGGTGGCTGTGGGCCCCTGTAAACACACTACTGGCCCCGGGGGACTGCTGGTGGCTGGTGGCCCCTGTAAACACACTACTGGCCCCGGGGGACTGCTGGTGGCCCCTGTAAACACACTACTGGCCCCGGGGGACTGCTGGTGGCTGTGGGCCCCTGTAAACACACTACTGGCCCCGGGGGACTGCTGGTGGCTGTGGGGCCCTGTAAACACACTACTGGCCCCGGGGGACTGCTGGTGGCTGGTGGCCCCTGTAAACACACTACTGGCCCCGGGGGACTGCTGGTGGCTGTGGGCCCCTGTAAACACACTACTGGCCCCGGGGGACTGCTGGTGGCTGTGGGGCCCTGTAAACACACTACTGGCCCCGGGGGACTGCTGGTGGCTGGTGGCCCCTGTAAACACACTACTGGCCCCGGGGGACTGCTGGTGGCTGGTGGCCCCTGTAAACACACTACTGGCCCCGGGGGACTGCTGGTGGCTGGTGGCCCCTGTAAACACACTACTGGCCCCGGGGGACTGCTGGTGGCCCCTGTAAACACACTACTGGCCCCGGGGGACTGCTGGTGGCTGGTGGCCCCTGTAAACACACTACTGGCCCCGGGGGACTGCTGGTGGCTGGTGGCCCCTGTAAACACACTACTGGCCCCGGGGGACTGCTGGTGGCCCCTGTAAACACACTACTGGCCCCGGGGGACTGCTGGTGGCTGGTGGCCCCTGTAAACACACTACTGGCCCCGGGGGACTGCTGGTGGCTGGTGGCCCCTGTAAACACACTACTGGCCCTGGGGGACTGCTGGTGGCCCCTGTAAACACACTACTGGCCCCGGGGGACTGCTGGTGGCTGTGGGCCCCTGTAAACACACTACTGGCCCCGGGGGACTGCTGGTGGCTGGTGGCCCCTGTAAACACACTACTGGCCCCGGGGGACTGCTGGTGGCCCCTGTAAACACACTACTGGCCCCGGGGGACTGCTGGTGGCCCCTGTAAACACACTACTGGCCCCGGGGGACTGCTGGTGGCTGTGGGCCCCTGTAAACACACTACTGGCCCCGGGGGACTGCTGGTGGCTGTGGGGCCCTGTAAACACACTACTGGCCCCGGGGGACTGCTGGTGGCTGGTGGCCCCTGTAAACACACTACTGGCCCCGGGGGACTGCTGGTGGCTGGTGGCCCCTGTAAACACACTACTGGCCCCGGGGGACTGCTGGTGGCTGGTGGCCCCTGTAAACACACTACTGGCCCCGGGGGACTGCTGGTGGCTGGTGGCCCCTGTAAACACACTACTGGCCCCGGGGGACTGCTGGTGGCTGGTGGCCCCTGTAAACACACTACTGGCCCCGGGGGACTGCTGGTGGCCCCTGTAAACACACTACTGGCCCCGGGGGACTGCTGGTGGCTGGTGGCCCCTGTAAACACACTACTGGCCCCGGGGGACTGCTGGTGGCTGGTGGCCCCTGTAAACACACTACTGGCCCCGGGGGACTGCTGGTGGCCCCTGTAAACACACTACTGACCCCGGGGGACTGCTGGTGGCTGGTGGCCCCTGTAAACACACTACTGGCCCCGGGGGACTGCTGGTGGCTGGTGGCCCCTGTAAACACACTACTGGCCCCGGGGGACTGCTGGTGGCCCCTGCCTCTGGCCCTGGTCTGGTGTTGGGCTCTGGGTCACCCTGCTGCTCACTGGGATGCCCTGTCCTCCTCATGTCCCCCTGGTGGAGACACCCTGTCCTCCTCCCCCTGGTGGAGACACCATGTCCTCCTCCTGTCCCCCTGGTGGAGACACCCTGTCCTCCTCCTGTCCCCCTGGTGGAGACACCCTGTCCTCCTCCTGTCCCCCTGGTGGAGACACCATGTCCTCCTCCCCCTGGTGGAGACACCATGTCCTCCTGTCCCCCTGGTGGAGACACCATGTCCTCCTCATGTCCCCCTGGTGGAGACACCATGTCCTCCTCCTGTCCCCCTGGTGGAGACACCATGTCCTCCTCCTGTCCCCCTGGTGGAGACACCATGTCCTCCTCCTGTCCCCCTGGTGGAGACACCCTGTCCTCCTCCTGTCCCCCTGGTGGAGACACCATGTCCTCCTCCTGTCCCCCTGGTGGAGACACCATGTCCTCCTGTCCCCCTGGTGGAGACACCATGTCCTCCTCATGTCCCCCTGGTGGAGACACCATGTCCTCCTCCCCCTGGTGGAGACACCATGTCCTCCTGTCCCCCTGGTGGAGACACCATGTCCTCCTCCTGTTCCCCTGGTGGAGACACCATGTCCTCCTCCTGTCCCCCTGGTGGAGACACCATGTCCTCCTCCTGTCCCCCTGGTGGAGACACCATGTCCTCCTCCTGTCCCCCTGGTGGAGACACCATGTCCTCCTCCTGTTCCCCTGGTGGAGACACCATGTCCTCCTCCTGTTCCCCTGGTGGAGACACCATGTCCTCCTCATGTCCCCCTGGTGGAGACACCATGTCCTCCTCCTGTCCCCCTGGTGGAGACACCATGTCCTCCTCCTGTCCCCCTGGTGGAGACACCCTGTCCTCCTCCTGTCCCCCTGGTGGAGACACCCTGTCCTCCTCCTGTCCCCCTGGTGGAGACACCATGTCCTCCTCCTGTCCCCCTGGTGGAGACACCATGTCCTCCTCCTGTCCCCCTGGTGGAGACACCATGTCCTCCTCCTGTCCCCCTGGTGGAGACACCCTGTCCTCCTCCTGTCCCCCTGGTGGAGACACCATGTCCTCCTCCTGTCCCCCTGGTGGAGACACCATGTCCTCCTCCTGTCCCCCTGGTGGAGACACCCTGTCCTCCTCCTGTCCCCCTGGTGGAGACACCCTGTCCTCCTCCTGTCCCCCTGGTGGAGACACCATGTCCTCCTCCTGTCCCCCTGGTGGAGACACCATGTCCTCCTCCTGTCCCCCTGGTGGAGACACCCTGTCCTCCTCCTGTCCCCCTGGTGGAGACACCCTGTCCTCCTCCTGTCCCCCTGGTGGAGACACCCTGTCCTCCTCCTGTCCCCCTGGTGGAGACACCCTGTCCTCCTCCTGTCCCCCTGGTGGAGACACCCTGTCCTCCTCCTGTCCCCTTGGTGGAGACACCATGTCCTCCTCCTGTCCCCCTGGTGGAGACACCCTGTCCTCCTCCTGTCCCCCTGGTGGAGACACCCTGTCCTCCTCCTGTCCCCCTGGTGGAGACACCATGTCCTCCTCCTGTCCCCCTGGTGGAGACACCCTGTCCTCCTCCTGTCCCCCTGGTGGAGACACCCTGTCCTCCTGTCCCCCTGGTGGAGACATCCTGTCCTCCTCCTGTCCCCCTGGTGGAGACACCATGTCCTCCTCCTGTCCCCCTGGTGGAGACACCCTGTCCTCCTCCTGTCCCCCTGGTGGAGACACCATGTCCTCCTCCTGTCCCCCTTGTGGAGACACCCTGTCCTCCTCCTGTCCCCCTGGTGGAGACACCCTGTCCTCCTCCTGTCCCCCTGGTGGAGACACCATGTCCTCCTCCTGTCCCCCTGGTGGAGACACCATGTCCTCCTCCTGTCCCCCTGGTGGAGACACCCTGTCCTCCTCCCCCTGGTGGAGACACCCTGTCCTCCTCCTGTCCCCCTGGTGGAGACACCCTGTCCTCCTGTCCCCCTGGTGGAGACACCATGTCCTCCTCCTGTCCCCCTGGTGGAGACACCCTGTCCTCCTCCTGTCCCCCCGGTGGACCATGTCCTCCTCCTGTCCCCCTGGTGGAGACACCATGTCCTCCTCCTGTCCCCCTGGTGGAGACACCCTGTCCTCCTCCTGTCCCCCCGGTGGACCATGTCCTCTTTCTGTGTTGGTACTGTTACTGTCCTCGCTATGGCCAGCAGTAATGTACACAGTAATGCAGTAATGTATACAGTAATGCAGTAATGTATACAGTAATGCAGTAATGTATACAGTAATGCAGTAATGTATACAGTAATGCAGTAATGTATACAGTAATGCTGTAATGTACACAGTAATGCAGTAATGTATACAGTAATGCAGTAATGTATACAGTAATGCAGTAATGTACACAGTAATGCAGTAATGTATACAGTAATGCAGTAATGTACACAGTAATGCAGTAATGTACACAGTAATGCAGTAATGTATGCAGTAATGTATACAGTAATACAGTAACGTACAGTATATGATGTTGGTGAGTGAGATGAAATGATGACTGTCTCTCTGGGTCATGTTCAGTAGGTAGAAAATGTTTTGAAACGAAGAGGAACTGGGCAAATACTACCTGAAGTTATCCAATGAGAAACACTAATTGTGGTTTTCTGTTGCAAACTGTTTTGTTAGTGTGCCCTACTGAACACGACCATGGTGTGGGGAGCTCAGGTGGGCTCAGGGGGTGTTTAGGAGCACTCAGTCAGGGGTAAAGGAGGGCCAGATTCATAGCTGAGATAAGCAAGCATGACTCTGACTTATGTGTGAATCATTCATTGACGGCAATGGGAGACTGGCACTGAAATCAATGGGAGACTGGCACTGAAATCAATGGGAGACTAGCACTGAAATCAATGGGAGACTAGCACTGAAATCAATGGGAGACTAGCACTGAAATCAAGAGGAGACTAGCACTGAAATCAATGGGAGACTAGCACTGAAATCAATGGGAGACTAGCACTGAAATCAATGGGAGACTGGCACTGAAATCAATGGGAGACTAGCACTGAAATCAATGGGAGACTAGCACTGAAATCAATGGGAGACTAGCACTGAAATCAATGGGAGACTGGCACTGAAATCAATGGGAGACTGGCACTGAAATCAATAGGAGACTGGCACTGAAATCAATAGGAGACTAGCACTGAAATCAATGGGAGACTAGCACTGAAATCAATGGGAGACTAGCACTGAAATCAATAGGAGACTGGCACTGAAATCAATGGGAGACTAGCACTGAAATCAATAGGAGACTGGCACTGAAATCAATAGGAGACTGGCACTGAAATCAATGGGAGACTAGCACTGAAATCAATGGGAGACTGGCACTGAAATCAATGGGAGACTGGCACTGAAATCAATGGGAGACTAGCACTGAAATCAATGGGAGACTAGCACTGAAATCAATGGGAGACTGGCACTGAAATCAATGGGAGACTGGCACTGAAATCAATGGGAGACTGGCACTGAAATCAATAGGAGACTGGCACTGAAATCAATAGGAGACTGGCATTGAAATCAATGGGAGACTAGCACTGAAATCAATGGGAGACTGGCACTGAAATCAATGGGAGACTGGCACTGAAATCAATAGGAGACTGGCACTGAAATCAATGGGAGACTAGCACTGAAATCAATAGGAGACTAGCACTGAAATCAATGGGAGACTGGCACTGAAATCAATGGGAGACTGGCACTGAAATCAATGGGAGACTGGCACTGAAATCAATAGGAGACTGGCACTGAAATCAATGGGAGACTGGTACTGAAATCAATAGGAGACTAGCACTGAAATCAATGGGAGACTAGCACTGAAATCAATGGGAGACTAGCACTGAAATCAATGGGAGACTGGCACTGAAATCAATGGGAGACTGGTACTGAAATCAATAGGAGACTAGCACTGAAATCAATGGGAGACTAGCACTGAAATCAATGGGAGACTAGCACTGAAATCTGAGATTCCTTTTAATGTTTATCTCTCTCTCTCTCTCTATCTCTCTCTCTCTGTCTATCTCTCTCTCTCTCTCTCTCTCTCTCTGTCTCTCTCTATGTCTCTCTCTCCTCTCTCTCTCTATCTCTCCTCTCTCTCCCCCATCTCTCTCCTCTCTCTCTCTCTCAGAGCCAGCAGTTAGTGTTCTACAGGGACTCAACGGAATGGCCACCGGTTTCTCCCAGAATCCCTATGACCTTCCCCGGAGCAGCCACCTCCCAAGCGGCCTCAACTTCATCCCCAGCCACTACGACATCCTGCCCATGTGCCACAGCCCCACAGACACCCCACCCCCTCCCCCAGAGAGCCCCAGCTCCCTGCTCTAGAGGAAGGGACAGGCCCTGGTCCCTCCTCCCAGCCCCTGACATTGTGACAACGTTTGGCTGACATCCAGCCCTCCTCTGTTTCCATGTATGATGACAATGTAATAGTGAGGATGATATCAGAGATGGAGGGAAGGCTGGGGTTGGAGCTGGACTGGCTCTGTATTTACTTTACACCCTGAGGACTGAGGAGGACAGAGACGGATCCACTCCCCCTTTAAACCCTGATGAGGAGAGAGAGAGAGAGAGAGAGAGAGAGAGAGCCCCCTCCTCTTCACCCTTAGACTCATTCACCTGTTGTTTCCTCCAAGACTGTCAGTGGGAATAACAACTTTTCACTCTGGACCTCTGGAATGGATCATATTATTGATTTTAAACTGTACTAAAGGTGACATCATGTTCCTAATATCCCCACGATAGACGTGTGGTCAGAGAAAAGACCATCCGGCGATCTACTGAGTTCCACAGAAGACAGATCAACGGATCCACCATCGTGTCAGACCTGACCTGAGCACTCTGTGTGTTGTGACTCCTGCAGTCAGTCACCCAGGAACCATGGTCCCAATCTACTTCTAGGTAGACGGAGAGATCCAGAGATCACCCCTATGACTTAGTGCCACCTGTACAAGTGGATCCCATCCAATAGGATCCGAAGCCCCAGACGGATAAAGCATGGTTAAATAGTAAGATATAGTAATGGTCTTCTAATCAGTGATGTAAAACTATGATCAATATGACTTATTGACCAGACTAGAGTTGTTTACTAGGTGAAAGCATTTCTTCTTTCTAATCATTTACATTTGGTGACGACTGATAAGTGATATTTTTGGCCTTTAATGTTTTGTATTTATTATAATGTATTTATTTAGTGTTTATACTAGTAATAGTAATGAATTTCGTTATTGTGACCCTAGAAACAGACAAAAGAAGCGAGCATGATCAAAGGAAGAACATGTAAATAATAACAGGATTTATCAGATCATTGTGATCTGTGTGATCTGTGTGATCCGTGTGATCCGTGTGATCCGTGTGATCTGTGTGATCCGTGTGATCTGTGCAGCATTGTAGTAGAAGTTGAATCTGAAACTGAACTGGCCTGGTTACCAGTCTGTTGGTGTTATCAATCTGAAACTGAACTGGCCTGGTTACCAGTCTGTTGGTGTTATCAATCTGAAACTGAACTGGCCTGGTTACCAGTCTGTTTGTGTTATCAATCTGAAACTGAACTGGCCTGGTTACCAGTCTGTTGGTGTTATCAATCTGAAACTGAACTGGCCTGGTTACCAGTCTGTTTGTGTTATCAATCTGAAACTGAACTGGCCTGGTTACCAGTCTTTGTGTTATCAATCTGAAACTGAACTGGCCTGGTTACCAGTCTGTTGGTGTTATCAATCTGAAACTGAACTGGCCTGGTTACCAGTCTGTTTATGTTATCAATCTGAAACTGAACTGGCCTGGTTACCAGTCTGTTGGTGTTATCAATCTGAAACTGAACTGGCCTGGTTACCAGTCTGTTGGTGTTATCAATCTGAAACTGAACTGGCCTGGTTACCAGTCTGTTTGTGTTATCAATCTGAAACTGAACTGGCCTGGTTACCAGTCTTTGTGTTATCAATCTGAAACTGAACTGGCCTGGTTACCAGTCTGTTGGTGTTATCAATCTGAAACTGAACTGGCCTGGTTACCAGTCTGTTGGTGTTATCAATCTGAAACTGAACTGGCCTGGTTACCAGTCTGTTTGTGTTATCAATCTGAAACTGAACTGGCCTGGTTACCAGTCTGTTTGTGTTATCAATCTGAAACTGAACTGGCCTGGTTACCAGTCTGTTTGTGTTATCAATCTGAAACTGAACTGGCCTGGTTACCAGTCTTTGTGTTATCAATCTGAAACTGTACTGGCCTGGTTACCAGTCTTTGTGTTATCAATCTGAAACTGAACTGGCCTGGTTACCAGTCTTTGTGTTATCAATCTGAAACTGTACTGGCCTGGTTACCAGTCTTTGTGTTATCAATCTGAAACTGAACTGGCCTGGTTACCAGTCTTTGTGTTATCAATCTGAAACTGTACTGGCCTGGTTACCAGTCTGTTTGTGTTATCAATCTGAAACTGAACTGGCCTGGTTACCAGTCTGTTGGTGTTATCAATCTGAAACTGAACTGGCCTGGTTACCAGTCTGTTGGTGTTATCAATCTGAAACTGTACTGGCCTGGTTACCAGTCTGTTTGTGTTATCAATCTGAAACTGAACTGGCCTGGTTACCAGTCTTTGTGTTATCAATCTGAAACTGTACTGGCCTGGTTACCAGTCTTTGTGTTATCAATCTGAAACTGAACTGGCCTGGTTACCAGTCTTTGTGTTATCAATCTGAAACTGTACTGGCCTGGTTACCAGTCTGTTTGTGTTATCAATCTGAAACTGAACTGGCCTGGTTACCAGTCTTTGTGTTATCAATCTGAAACTGAACTGGCCTGGTTACCAGTCTGTTTGTGTTATCAATCTGAAACTGAACTGGCCTGGTTACCAGTCTTTGTGTTATCAATCTGAAACTGAACTGGCCTGGTTACCAGTCTGTTGGTGTTATCAATCTGAAACTGAACTGGCCTGGTTACCAGTCTGTTTGTGTTATCAATCTGAAACTGTACTGGCCTGGTTACCAGTCTGTTGGTGTTATCAATCTGAAACTGAACTGGCCTGGTTACCAGTCTGTTGGTGTTATCAATCTGAAACTGAACTGGCCTGGTTACCAGTCTTTGTGTTATCAATCTGAAACTGAACTGGCCTGGTTACCAGTCTTTGTGTTATCAATCTGAAACTGAACTGGCCTGGTTACCAGTCTGTTTGTGTTATCAATCTGAAACTGAACTGGCCTGGTTACCAGTCTGTTTGTGTTATCAATCTGAAACTGAACTGGCCTGGTTACCAGTCTGTTTGTGTTATCAATCTGAAACTGAACTGGCCTGGTTACCAGTCTGTTGGTGTTATCAATCTGAAACTGAACTGGCCTGGTTACCAGTCTGTTTGTGTTATCAATCTGAAACTGAACTGGCCTGGTTACCAGTCTTTGTGTTATCAATCTGAAACTGAACTGGCCTGGTTACCAGTCTGTTGGTGTTATCAATCTGAAACTGAACTGGCCTGGTTACCAGTCTGTTTGTGTTATCAATCTGAAACTGTACTGGCCTGGTTACCAGTCTGTTGGTGTTATCAATCTGAAACTGAACTGGCCTGGTTACCAGTCTGTTGGTGTTATCAATCTGAAACTGAACTGGCCTGGTTACCAGTCTTTGTGTTATCAATCTGAAACTGAACTGGCCTGGTTACCAGTCTTTGTGTTATCAATCTGAAACTGAACTGGCCTGGTTACCAGTCTGTTGGTGTTATCAATCTGAAACTGAACTGGCCTGGTTACCAGTCTTTGTGTTATCAATCTGAAACTGAACTGGCCTGGTTACCAGTCTTTGTGTTATCAATCTGAAACTGAACTGGCCTGGTTACCAGTCTTTGTGTTATCAATCTGAAACTGAACTGGCCTGGTTACCAGTCTTTGTGTTATCAATCTGAAACTGAACTGGCCTGGTTACCAGTCTTTGTGTTATCATTCTACCTACTCATTGTTATGCCAAACATGACACAGAGTAAAAGGAGTGGAGCACAAACCAGGTTCTGGATTTCAGGCAAAAACTGGATTCTGTCACATGAGTTCCAGTTCCAGGTGAAAGGTTTTCCTGAACGTAAAACTGAAACCAGGCTGACTGCTTTCTGTAGCCTCAGGGGTATTCACTAGGAACCAAACAGAACCAAACGGAACCAAACGGAATCAAACGGAACCAAACGGAATCAAACAGGTTTCAGGCTTCTTCTCTGCTTTTCCCCTGAAAATCGCTTCCGTTTCTTTCTGCTCGCTAACCCCGTTGAGGATGGTAAAGCCTTTTCCGTTTCGAAAAGTTTTGGAACTGTTTGCAACTGTTTGCTACGGTGTGCACTAATGATTACACCCCTGGTGAAAACTTGAAGTGAAGTGAAACAACAATGAAATTTATCGAAATGTGCCAGACTATAAAACTAGCCCTTACACAATGTGATGATTGCATTGGGAATAATGTGAAGAAGAAAAAAAAATATATATATATACTATTTGTGATGATAATTTACATTTTATTATCTAATTTGATAGAACCTTATCGATCTTTAGTGTTTCAAAAGTTATCTGATCGGATTTCGGCAATCGGATAGGATTAAATGTAAATATAATGAATAGAACGTATCATTGACTTGAATGGGGACGCCCGTTCTATTCCTATGCATTTAATCCTATCCGATCAGATAACTTTTGAAAAACTGGGCCCTGGCATCCACTGTACAGTACCAGCCAAAGGCGTAGGCTAGAGATCACATACATGGACCAGCTAAGGAGCGACATCGACGTCCCCATTCATTTTAGAAAGACAATATTTGGCCCAAATGTCATAGGATTATATAAAATGATCTTTGTTGTAGCATATGATGTATGTTAAGATGTATGTTAAGAGATTTGGTCAAATGTTCAAATTTCATCCATCTGAAAGGGGAGCAGGATCATTTTGATCTGGATGAAATGTTTAGAGAAACTGGGCCCAGATGATTCCCTTTGTAGTGCACTACAACCATAGGGCTACATCGTAGTTTAGTGCACTACAACCATAGGGCTACATAGTAGTTTAGTGCACTACAACCACAGGGCTACATCGTAGTTTAGTGCACTACAACCACAGGGCTACATAGTAGTTTAGTTATTTGGGACTTACACAGAGACAGACAGAATTTTAGTAGTAGGACAGTATGTCATTATCTCCAGCCAGTGTGTTGATCAGTAATAGGACAGTGTCATTATCTCCAGCCAGTGTGTTGATCAGTAATAGGACAGTGTCATTATCTCCAGCCAGTGTGTTGATCAGTAATAGGACAGTATGTCATTATCTCCAGCCAGTGTGTTGATCAGTAATAGGACAGTGTCATTATCTCCAGCCAGTGTGTTGATCAGTAATAGGACAGTGTCATTATCTCCAGCCAGTGTGTTGATCAGTAATAGGACAGTGTCATTATCTCCAGCCAGTGTGTTGATCAGTAATAGGACAGTTTCATTATCTCCAGCCAGTGTGTTGATCAGTAATAGGACAGTGTCATTATCTCCAGCCAGTGTGTTGATCAGTAGGAGGACAGTGTCATTATCTCCAGCCAGTGTGTTGATCAGTAATAGGACAGTATGTCATTATCTCCAGCCAGTGTGTTGATCAGTAGGAGGACAGTATGTCATTATCTCCAGCCAGTGTGTTGATCAGTAATAGGACAGTATGTCATTATCTCCAGCCAGTGTGTTGATCAGTAGGAGGACAGTATGTCATTATCTCCAGCCAGTGTGTTGATCAGTAGGAGGACAGTATGTCATTATCTCCAGCCAGTGTGTTGATCAGTAATAGGACAGTATGTCATTATCTCCAGCCAGTGTGTTGATCAGTAATAGGACAGTATGTCATTATCTCCAGCCAGTGTGTTGATCAGTAGGAGGACAGTATGTCATTATCTCCAGCCAGTGTGTTGATCAGTAATAGGACAGTATGTCATTATCTCCAGCCAGTGTGTTGATCAGTAATAGGACAGTATGTCATTATCTCCAGCCAGTGCTGATCAGTAGGAGGACAGTATGTCATTATCTCCAGCCAGTGTGTTGATCAGTAGGAGGACAGTATGTCATTATCTCCAGCCAGTGTGTTGATCAGTAATAGGACAGTATGTCATTATCTCCAGCCAGTGTGTTGATCAGTAGGAGGACAGTATGTCATTATCTCCAGCCAGTGTGTTGATCAGTAGGAGGACAGTATGTCATTATCTCCAGCCAGTGTGTTGATAATATTATGACTGACTGTTATTCCTCAATAGAAGCTTGACTTTACGTTGCTGTTATCTACAGTTGAAGTCGGAAGTTTACATACACTTAGGTTGGAGTCATTAAAACTTGATTTTCAACCACTCCACAAATGTCTTGTTAACAAACTATGGTTTTGGCAAGTCGGTTAGGACATCTACTTTGTGCATGACACAAGTAATTTTTCCAACAATTGTTTACAGACAGATTATTTCACTTATAATTCACTGTATCACAATTCCAGTGGGTCAGAAGTTTACATACACTAAGTTGACTTTGCCTTTAAACAGCTAGCCTATCAGAAGCTTCTGATAGGCTAATTGACATCATTTGAGTCAATTGGAGGTGTACCTGTGGATGTATTTCAAGGCCTACCTTCAAACTCAGTGCCTCTTTGCTTGACATCATGGGAAAATCAAAAGAAATCAGCCAAGACCTCAGAAAAAAATTGTAGACATCCACAAGTCTGGTTCATCCTTGGGAGCAATTTCCAAACGCCTGAAGGTACCACGTTCATCTGTACAAACAATAGGACGCAAGTATAAACACCATGGGACCACGCAGCCGTCATACCGCTCAGGAAGGAGACGCGTTCTGTCTCCTAGAGATGAACGTACTTTGGTGCGAAAAGTGCAAATCAATCCCAGAACAACAGCAAAGGACCTTGTGAAGATGCTGGAGGAAACAGGTACAAAAGTATCTATATCCACAGTAAAAACTAGTCCTATATCGACATAACCTGAAATGCCGTTCAGCAAGGAAGAAGCCACTGCTCCAAAACCGCCATACAAATGCCAGACTATGGTTTGCAACTGCACATGGGGACAAAGATCGTACTTTTTGGAGAAATGTCCTCTGGTCTGATGAAACAAAAATAGAACTGTTTGGCCATAGTGACCATCGTTATGTTTGGAGGAAAAGGGGGGTTGCTTGCAAGCTGAAGAACACCATCCCAACCGTGAAGCACGGGGGTGGCAGCATCATGCTGTGGGGGAGCTTTGCTGCAGGAGGGACTGGTACACTTCACAAAATAGATGGCATCATGAGGAAGGAAAATTATGTAGATATATTGAAACAACATCTCAAGACATCAGTCAGGAAGTTAAAGCTTGGTCGCAAATGGGTCTTCCAAATGGACAATGACCCCAAGCATACTTCCAAAGTTGTGGCAAAATGGCTTAAGGACAACAAAGTCAAGGTATTGGAGTGGCCATCACAAAGCCCTGACCTCAATCCTATAGAAAATGTGTGGGCAGAACTGAAAAAGCGTGTGCGAGCAAGGAGGCCTACAAACCTGACTCAGTTACACCAGCTCTGTCAGGAGGAATGGGCCAAAATTCACCCAATTTATTGTGGGAAGCTTGTGGAAGGCCACCCGAAATGTTTGACCCAAGTTAAAAAATGTAAAGGCAATGCTACCAAATACTAATTGAGTGTATATAAACTTCTGACCCACTGGGAATGTGCTGAAATAAATAAAAGCTGAAATAAATCATTCTCTCTACTGTTATTCTGACATTTCACATTCTTAAAATAAAGTGGTGATCCTAACTGAGCTAAAACAGGGAATTATTACTAGGATTAAATGTCAGGGATTGTGAAAAACTGAGTTTAAATGTATTTGGCTAAGGTGTATGTAAACTTCCGAACTGTACATGCTGCTTGATGTTTTAGTATATAAATGCCTAATTAAAAACCTGCTGCTGCCAGATAATACATCCACCATAGACATGTAGCCCAGTTCCTAAAACCATGCAAGACATGCCGATAACATTCTGGACATTTTTATTTTGGGGTATCAGATTAAGATCTTGTTAAGAACATGTCATACTAACAAGCTAGGTTTCCATCCAATTGGCGGCAGGTTTTTTTATGTGAATATTCTTAAAATCCGCATAATGAATATATGCGCATTTTCCCACCATTGGTGTTTCCACCAAACAGATTTGTTGCTGATAAAAATCATTGCGTGATGACGTAGTGTACACAAAATGTAATTTTTTGTTTTACTTTTCATGTACCGAATAAAAAAATTAAAATGCAACGCGTTTCCATCGCATTTTCAACTGTACAGAAAATTTTGTCACAAACACTTGTGTTAAATAACTAATGTACCTACTCTGGTCTTGGCCTCTAGCCAACAGCTGGCAGATACAGTGTGGGTAGGGTAGTCTACATGATGAGATTATTATGGATTAGAGAGAGATTATTTAGATAGGCTAGTCTACATGATGAGAAATTATTTTTATTTGTCAACAGGCAGTCAAACATCAATTATAATGTCACCAGAATAAGACCCTCGATATTTATTGGAAAGGAGCATCAAGCGCATCACCGTGCACTTTCACCTCCTTGGGAAGTTCATCATAACTTCTTTCATCTGTAGCTTAATAAACTGCATGGTTTCCTGAGTCGTAGTGGGAGGACCACACCACATATCATCGTGTGACTCCAAGTTTACTTCAATATGATGGTTATTATATCAATATTTGCTTTTTCTCTGATTATTAATTTTACTGGCTCAAAAAGATCCCACCATGTCGAACGAACAATCTGTCAGCATATATAAAATTGTACTGAAACTTCCTGTTTCCATCACAAGTGTGGTGAGATTTATTTTATACGGTATGACTTTACTACATACAAACTGTGGATGGACATTTTAACTCAGAGGTACGTTTATTTATTAATTGTAATTAGTGGACAGAGATAACAGTTTAATTATAAACAAAACAAATTAATACAAATTACAGTTCAGCATGAATGAAAAAATAAACCAGTGGAGCTGAGGCATAAAGTGAAAGATGATTGACATAATTAAACCACACAACATCCATAGTAAGGGGATACATAGAGCAAAGCCTGGTCCAAAGTAGTGGACTACAGAGAATAGGATGCCGATGACTTCTGTAACCTTAACATCACTGGCACTACCAGCCTCAGAGACAGCCTGACAGCCTGCCAGCCAGACAGCCAGACAGCCAGCCTGACAGACAGACAGCCAGCCAGACAGCCTGACAGACAGACAGACAGACAGCCTGACAGACAGACAGCCTGACTGGCACTACCAGCCTCAGAGACAGCCTGACAGCCTGCCTGACAGACAGACAGCCTGACAGACAGACAGATAGCCTGACAGACAGCCTGCCAGCCAGCCAGCCTGCCTGACAGCCTGTCCCCTAATAAAGTGCACTACTTTCGATCAGGCCCCTATGGAGATAGGGTGCCATTTGGTACGCCCCTCGGGGACTGCAACCTCTAAACAGCAGGGTGGTGTTCAGTAGGGCACACCGTAGCAAAAATGTTTCGCAACAGAAAAATAAAAGTTAGTGTTTGTTATTGGACTACTAGTCCAGGTAGTCCCTCCCTATTTCTGTCAGTTTTCTTCTGTTTGGTGCCTAATGAACCCAGGTCACCACAGTATGATCCACGGCTGCAGTCACCCCCAGACGGGTGCTGGTGTGAAGGGGGCCTGAACAGTGGCACAGCACCAGCCATGGTGCTCCATAATAGCATATCAATATAGCATGCTAATTTACCATTAGTTATCGTCGAGAATGTGTTTCAAATCAGAAGTGAGCAGAAAAGTCCTAAACACTTGGAAGCGGTGCAGACTCATTTGTGGCGTTCTGTTTGATAGGGGGTTGTTTTAAGTTCAGTGCAAAAGAGACACTATTTTCTGTGAAATGGGATATTAATGCAGTTTATCTGGGCTAAGCTAACTCCAGACAGTGGGATATTAATACAGTTTATCTGGGCTAGGCTAACTCCAGACAGTGGGATATTAATGCAGTTTATCTGGGCTAGGCTAACTCCAGACAGTGGGATATTAATGCAGTTTATCTGGGCTAGGCTAACTCCAGACAGTGGGATATTAATGCAGTTTATCTAGGCTAGGCTAACTCCAGACAGTGGGATATTAATACAGTTTATCTGGGCTAACTCCAGACAGTGGGATATTAATGCAGTTTATCTGGGCTAGGCTAACTCCAGACAGTGGGATATTAATGCAGTTTATCTGGGCTAACTCCAGACAGTGGGATATTAATGCAGTTTATCTGGGCTAACTCCAGACAGTGGGATATTAATGCAGTTTATCTGGGCTAACTCCAGACAGTGGGATATTAATGCAGTTTATCTGGGCTAACTCCAGACAGTGGGATATTAATGCAGTTTATCTGGGCTAACTCCAGACAGTGGGATATTAATGCAGTTTATCTGGGCTAGGCTAACTCCAGACAGTGGGATATTAATACAGTTTATCTGGGCTAACTCCAGACAGTGGGATATTAATGCAGTTTATCTGGGCTAGGCTAACTCCAGACAGTGGGATATTAATGCAGTTTATCTGGGCTAGGCTAACTCCAGACAGTGGGATATTAATGCAGTTTATCTGGGCTAGGCTAACTCCAGACAGTGGGATATTAATGCAGTTTATCTGGGCTAGGCTAACTCCAGACAGTGGGATATTAATGCAGTTTATCTAGGCTAGGCTAACTCCAGACAGTGGGATATTAATGCAGTTTATCTAGGCTAGGCTAACTCCAGACAGTGGGATATTAATGCAGTTTATCTGGGCTAGGCTAACTCCAGACAGTGGGATATTAATGCAGTTTATCTGGGCTAACTCCAGACAGTGGGATATTAATGCAGTTTATCTAGGCTAGGCTAACTCCAGACAGTGGGATATTAATGCAGTTTATCTAGGCTAGGCTAACTCCAGACAGTGGGATATTAATGCAGTTTATCTGGGCTAGGCTAACTCCAGACAGTGGGATATTAATGCAGTTTATCTGGGCTAGGCTAACTCCAGACAGTGGGATATTAATGCAGTTTATCTGGGCTAACTCCAGACAGTGGGATATTAATGCAGTTTATCTGGGCTAACTCCAGACAGTGGGATATTAATGCAGTTTATCTGGGCTAACTCCAGACAGTGGGATATTAATGCAGTTTATCTGGGCTAACTCCAGACAGTGGGATATTAATGCAGTTTATCTGGGCTAACTCCAGACAGTGGGATATTAATGCAGTTTATCTGGGCTAACTCCAGACAGTGGGATATTAATGCAGTTTATCTGGGCTAGGCTAACTCCAGACAGTGGGATATTAATGCAGTTTATCTAGGCTAGGCTAACTCCAGACAGTGGGATATTAATGCAGTTTATCTGGGCTAACTCCAGACAGTGGGATATTAATGCAGTTTATCTGGGCTAACTCCAGACAGTGGGATATTAATGCAGGTTATCTGGGCTAGGCTAACTCCAGACAGTGGGATATTAATGCAGTTTATCTGGGCTAGGCTAACTCCAGACAGTGGGATATTAATGCAGTTTATCTGGGCTAGGCTAACTCCAGACAGTGGGATATTAATGCAGTTTATCTGGGCTAACTCCAGACAGTGGGATATTAATGCAGTTTATCTGGGCTAGGCTAACTCCAGACAGTGGGATATTAATGCAGTTTATCTGGGCTAGGCTAACTCCAGACAGTGGGATATTAATGCAGTTTATCTGGGCTAGGCTAACTCCAGACAGTGGGATATTAATGCAGTTTATCTGGGCTAACTCCAGACAGTGGGATATTAATGCAGTTTATCTGGGCTAACTCCAGACAGTGGGATATTAATGCAGTTTATCTGGGCTAACTCCAGACAGTGGGATATTAATGCAGTTTATCTGGGCTAGGCTAACTCCAGACAGTGGGATATTAATGCAGTTTATCTGGGCTAGGCTAACTCCAGACAGTGGGATATTAATGCAGTTTATCTGGGCTAGGCTAACTCCAGACAGTGGGATATTAATGCAGTTTATCTGGGCTAACTCCAGACAGTGGGATATTAATGCAGTTTATCTGGGCTAACTCCAGACAGTAGGATATTAATGCAGTTTATCTGGGCTAACTCCAGACAGTGGGATATTAATGCAGTTTATCTGGGCTAGGCTAACTCCAGACAGTGGGATATTAATGCAGTTTATCTGGGCTGGGCTAACTCCAGACAGTGGGATATTAATGCAGTTTATCTGGGCTAACTCCAGACAGTAGGATATTAATGCAGTTTATCTGGGCTAGGCTAACTCCAGACAGTAGGATATTAATGCAGTTTATCTGGGCTGGGCTAACTCCAGACAGTAGGATATTAATGCAGTTTATCTGGGCTAACTCCAGACAGTGGGATATTAATGCAGTTTATCTGGGCTAACTCCAGACAGTGGGATATTAATGCAGTTTATCTAGGCTAGGCTAACTCCAGACAGTGGGATATTAATGCAGTTTATCTAGGCTAGGCTAACTCCAGACAGTGGGATATTAATGCAGTTTATCTGGGCTAACTCCAGACAGTGGGATATTAATGCAGTTTATCTAGGCTAGGCTAACTCCAGACAGTGGGATATTAATGCAGTTTATCTGGGCTAGGCTAACTCCAGACAGTGGGATATTAATGCAGTTTATCTGGGCTAGGCTAACTCCAGACAGTGGGATATTAATGCAGTTTATCTGGGCTAACTCCAGACAGTGGGATATTAATGCAGTTTATCTGGGCTAGGCTAACTCCAGACAGTGGGATATTAATGCAGTTTATCTGGGCTAGGCTAACTCCAGACAGTGGGATATTAATGCAGTTTATCTGGGCTAACTCCAGACAGTGGGATATTAATGCAGTTTATCTGGGCTAACTCCAGACAGTGGGATATTAATACAGTTTATCTGGGCTAGGCTAACTCCAGACAGTGGGATATTAATGCAGTTTATCTGGGCTAGGCTAACTCCAGACAGTGGGATATTAATGCAGTTTATCTGGGCTAGGCTAACTCCAGACAGTGGGATATTAATGCAGTTTATCTGGGCTAACTCCAGACAGTGGGATATTAATACAGTTTATCTGGGCTAGGCTAACTCCAGACAGTGGGATATTAATGCAGTTTATCTGGGCTAGGCTAACTCCAGACAGTGGGATATTAATGCAGTTTATCTGGGCTAGGCTAACTCCAGACAGTGGGATATTAATGCAGTTTATCTAGGCTAGGCTAACTCCAGACAGTGGGATATTAATGCAGTTTATCTGGGCTAGGCTAACTCCAGACAGTGGGATATTAATGCAGTTTATCTGGGCTAACTCCAGACAGTGGGATATTAATGCAGTTTATCTGGGCTAGGCTAACTCCAGACAGTGGGATATTAATACAGTTTATCTGGGCTAGGCTAACTCCAGACAGTGGGATATTAATGCAGTTTATCTGGGCTAACTCCAGACAGTGGGATATTAATGCAGTTTATCTGGGCTAGGCTAACTCCAGACAGTGGGATATTAATGCAGTTTATCTGGGCTAGGCTAACTCCAGACAGTGGGATATTAATGCAGTTTATCTGGGCTAGGCTAACTCCAGACAGTGGGATATTAATGCAGTTTATCTAGGCTGGGCTAACTCCAGACAGTGGGATATTAATGCAGTTTATCTGGGCTAGGCTAACTCCAGACAGTGGGATATTAATGCAGTTTATCTGGGCTAGGCTAACTCCAGACAGTGGGATATTAATGCAGTTTATCTGGGCTAACTCCAGACAGTGGGATATTAATGCAGTTTATCTGGGCTAACTCCAGACAGTGGGATATTAATGCAGTTTATCTGGGCTAACTCCAGACAGTGGGATATTAATGCAGTTTATCTGGGCTAGGCTAACTCCAGACAGTGGGATATTAATGCAGTTTATCTGGGCTAGGCTAACTCCAGACAGTGGGATATTAATGCAGTTTATCTGGGCTAGGCTAACTCCAGACAGTGGGATATTAATGCAGT
The DNA here is from genome assembly GCF_964263955.1 of Coregonus lavaretus. Lineage (NCBI taxonomy): Eukaryota > Metazoa > Chordata > Actinopteri > Salmoniformes > Salmonidae > Coregonus > Coregonus lavaretus. The sequence continues at coordinate 27,867 of NW_028165365.1, forward strand.
TTATCTAGGCTAGGCTAACTCCAGACAGTGGGATATTAATGCAGTTTATCTGGGCTAGGCTAACTCCAGACAGTGGGATATTAATGCAGTTTATCTGGGCTAGGCTAACTCCAGACAGTGGGATATTAATGCAGTTTATCTGGGCTAGGCTAACTCCAGACAGTGGGATATTAATGCAGTTTATCTAGGCTAGGCTAACTCCAGACAGTGGGATATTAATGCAGTTTATCTGGGCTAACTCCAGACAGTGGGATATTAATGCAGTTTATCTGGGCTAGGCTAACTCCAGACAGTGGGATATTAATGCAGTTTATCTGGGCTAGGCTAACTCCAGACAGTGGGATATTAATGCAGTTTATCTGGGCTAGGCTAACTCCAGACAGTGGGATATTAATGCAGTTTATCTGGGCTAACTCCAGACAGTGGGATATTAATGCAGTTTATCTGGGCTAGGCTAACTCCAGACAGTGGGATATTAATGCAGTTTATCTGGGCTAACTCCAGACAGTGGGATATTAATGCAGTTTATCTGGGCTAGGCTAACTCCAGACAGTGGGATATTAATGCAGTTTATCTGGGCTAACTCCAGACAGTGGGATATTAATGCAGTTTATCTGGGCTAGGCTAACTCCAGACAGTGGGATATTAATGCAGTTTATCTGGGCTAACTCCAGACAGTGGGATATTAATGCAGTTTATCTGGGCTAACTCCAGACAGTGGGATATTAATGCAGTTTATCTGGGCTAACTCCAGACAGTGGGATATTAATGCAGTTTATCTGGGCTAACTCCAGACAGTGGGATATTAATGCAGTTTATCTGGGCTAACTCCAGACAGTGGGATATTAATGCAGTTTATCTAGGCTAGGCTAACTCCAGACAGTGGGATATTAATGCAGTTTATCTGGGCTAACTCCAGACAGTGGGATATTAATGCAGTTTATCTGGGCTAACTCCAGACAGTGGGATATTAATGCAGTTTATCTGGGCTAGGCTAACTCCAGACAGTGGGCTATTAATGCAGTTTATCTGGGCTAACTCCAGACAGTGGGCTATTAATGCAGTTTATCTGGGCTAACTCCAGACAGTGGGCTATTAATGCAGTTTATCTGGGCTAACTCCAGACAGTGGGCTATTAATGCAGTTTATCTGGGCTAACTCCAGACAGTGGGCTATTAATGCAGTTTATCTAGGCTAGGCTAACTCCAGACAGTGGGATATTAATGCAGTTTATCTGGGCTAACTCCAGACAGTGGGCTATTAATGCAGTTTATCTGGGCTAACTCCAGACAGTGGGATATTAATGCAGTTTATCTAGGCTAGGCTAACTCCAGACAGTGGGATATTAATGCAGTTTATCTAGGCTAGGCTAACTCCAGACAGTGGGATATTAATGCAGTTTATCTGGGCTAGGCTAACTCCAGACAGTGGGATATTAATGCAGTTTATCTGGGCTAGGCTAACTCCAGACAGTGGGATATTAATGCAGTTTATCTGGGCTAACTCCAGACAGTGGGATATTAATGCAGTTTATCTAGGCTAGGCTAACTCCAGACAGTGGGATATTAATGCAGTTTATCTGGGCTAGGCTAACTCCAGACAGTGGGATATTAATGCAGTTTATCTGGGCTAACTCCAGACAGTGGGATATTAATGCAGTTTATCTGGGCTAACTCCAGACAGTGGGATATTAATGCAGTTTATCTGGGCTAGGCTAACTCCAGACAGTGGGATATTAATGCAGTTTATCTGGGCTAGGCTAACTCCAGACAGTGGGCTATTAATGCAGTTTATCTGGGCTAGGCTAACTCCAGACAGTGGGCTATTAATGCAGTTTATCTGGGCTAGGCTAACTCCAGACAGTAGGATATTAATGCAGTTTATCTGGGCTAGGCTAACTCCAGACAGTGGGATATTAATGCAGTTTATCTAGGCTAGGCTAACTCCAGACAGTGGGATATTAATGCAGTTTATCTAGGCTAGGCTAACTCCAGACAGTGGGATATTAATGCAGTTTATCTGGGCTAACTCCAGACAGTGGGATATTAATGCAGTTTATCTGGGCTAACTCCAGACAGTGGGATATTAATGCAGTTTATCTGGGCTAGGCTAACTCCAGACAGTGGGATATTAATGCAGTTTATCTGGGCTAGGCTAACTCCAGACAGTGGGATATTAATGCAGTTTATCTGGGCTGGGCCTAACTCCAGACAGTGGGATATTAATGCAGTTTATCTGGGCTAGGCTAACTCCAGACAGTGGGCTATTAATGCAGTTTATCTGGGCTAACTCCAGACAGTGGGATATTAATGCAGTTTATCTGGGCTAACTCCAGACAGTGGGATATTAATGCAGTTTATCTAGGCTAGGCTAACTCCAGACAGTGGGATATTAATGCAGTTTATCTGGGCTAGGCTAACTCCAGACAGTGGGATATTAATGCAGTTTATCTAGGCTAGGCTAACTCCAGACAGTGGGATATTAATGCAGTTTATCTGGGCTAGGCTAACTCCAGACAGTGGGATATTAATGCAGTTTATCTGGCTAACTCCAGACAGTGGGATATTAATGCAGTTTATCTGGGCTAACTCCAGACAGTGGGATATTAATGCAGTTTATCTGGGCTAGGCTAACTCCAGACAGTGGGATATTAATGCAGTTTATCTGGGCTAGGCTAACTCCAGACAGTGGGCTATTAATGCAGTTTATCTGGCTAGGCTAACTCCAGACAGTGGGATATTAATGCAGTTTATCTGGGCTAGGCTAACTCCAGACAGTGGGATATTAATGCAGTTTATCTGGGCTAGGCTAACTCCAGACAGTGGGATATTAATGCAGTTTATCTAGGCTAGGCTAACTCCAGACAGTGGGATATTAATGCAGTTTATCTGGGCTAACTCCAGACAGTGGGATATTAATGCAGTTTATCTGGGCTAGGCTAACTCCAGACAGTGGGATATTAATGCAGTTTATCTGGGCTAGGCTAACTCCAGACAGTGGGATATTAATGCAGTTTATCTGGGCTAGGCTAACTCCAGACAGTGGGATATTAATGCAGTTTATCTAGGCTAGGCTAACTCCAGACAGTGGGATATTAATGCAGTTTATCTGGGCTAGGCTAACTCCAGACAGTGGGATATTAATGCAGTTTATCTGGGCTAGGCTAACTCCAGACAGTGGGATATTAATGCAGTTTATCTGGGCTAACTCCAGACAGTGGGATATTAATGCAGTTTATCTGGGCTAACTCCAGACAGTGGGATATTAATGCAGTTTATCTGGGCTAACTCCAGACAGTGGGATATTAATGCAGTTTATCTGGCTAGGCTAACTCCAGACAGTGGGATATTAATGCAGTTTATCTGGGCTAGGCTAACTCCAGACAGTGGGATATTAATGCAGTTTATCTGGCTAGGCTAACTCCAGACAGTGGGATATTAATGCAGTTTATCTGGGCTAGGCTAACTCCAGACAGTGGGATATTAATGCAGTTTATCTGGGCTAGGCTAACTCCAGACAGTGGGATATTAATGCAGTTTATCTGGGCTAACTCCAGACAGTGGGATATTAATGCAGTTTATCTGGGCTAACTCCAGACAGTGGGATATTAATGCAGTTTATCTGGGCTAACTCCAGACAGTGGGATATTAATGCAGTTTATCTGGGGCTAACTCCAGACAGTGGGATATTAATGCAGTTTATCCTGGGCCCTAAGGCTAACTCCAGACAGTGGGATATTAATGCAGTTTATCTAGGCTAGGCTAACTCCAGACAGTGGGATATTAATGCAGTTTATCTGGGCTAGGCTAACTCCAGACAGTGGGATATTAATGCAGTTTATCTGGGCTAGGCTAACTCCAGACAGTGGGATATTAATGCAGTTTATCTGGGCTAACTCCAGACAGTGGGATATTAATGCAGTTTATCTAGGCTAGGCTAACTCCAGACAGTGGGATATTAATGCAGTTTATCTGCCTAACTCCAGACAGTGGGATATTAAGCAGTTTATCTGGGCTAACTCCAGACAGTGGGATATTAATGCAGTTTATCTGGGCTAGGCTAACTCCAGACAGTGGGATATTAATGCAGTTTATCTAGGCTAGGCTAACTCCAGACAGTAGGATATTAATGCAGTTTATCTGGGCTAGGCTAACTCCAGACAGTGGGATATTAATGCAGTTTATCTAGGCTAGGCTAACTCCAGACAGTGGGATATTAATGCAGTTTATCTGGGCTAGGCTAACTCCAGACAGTGGGATATTAATGCAGTTTATCTAGGCTAGGCTAACTCCAGGACAGTGGGATATTAATGCAGTTTATCTGGGCTAACTCCAGACAGTGGGATATTAATGCAGTTTATCTAGGGCCCCTACCCACTCCAGACAGTGGGATATTAATGCAGTTTATCTAGGCTAGGCTAACTCCAGACAGTGGGATATTAAT
>NW_028165364.1:0-49252 GCF_964263955.1 Coregonus lavaretus
AGGTAGAGATTAGAGGGTATAACTGTCTGTTGAAGCCGAGAACAGTCTGACAGTGAGAACAGTAATGAGAAGATTGTTTTCACTGGGAAAGAAATTGGAGTCAGTTTATGTCTAGTCATGACAGGAGGAAAACACAGTTGATAGTTAAGCTTGTATAAGTAAAACAATTGAAAGTTGAAACTTTTCTAGAAACAACATAATCATTGGTATTAACATCACAGAGATATAACAAAAATGAGAATACCTTTCTAGTACAGACACTGTAGTGGGGAGTCAGAGCAGAGTGTCTATTTTCAGTGAACGGGCTTCTTCCTTCTCACTCTCTTCACCGTTTCGAGGCCAATTTCCAAACATAATGAACGTGCTCCTTTTACTTGTTGAGGCGATGAAAGCAGACACTTTTGTGCCATTACAGGAGAAGACACAATGTTCGAGGATACTCTTCCAACATAATCACAACACATAGATACAGATGTAGGATCTTAATTTGAGCCAGTTTGCTACAGCATGAAAATAATCCTGCAGCAACAGGAAATATGAATTATTATATGGATTATAATTAATGGACATTTTTTGTAGAGGTTGATACATTTTAAGTTGTGGCAAATTAAGTCTGAAATGTTAAAAGTAGAAATTACAAACTTTAGAAGCCTTTTTAAACCTTGAAGTTGGCATTTTCTGCTTTGTAGGAAATTTCTCAAACAAAAGAATGATCAAATTAAGATCCTACATCTGTATGTATGATTCCTTTCTCTTCCTGAAAGCCTGATGTGGTGTTATGGTAAAGTAAACAGTGAATCTAACACAGGCGTTTCATTCCAAATGGCACCCTATGGCCTATATTGTGCGCAGGTTGGGAGGACTCATGTACTGAAGGCAGCTCTGCAGAGTGGTCATTAGCTTGCACAGCCACAAAGTCATAAAATATGATTTTAAACCTAACCTTAATCCTAACCACACTGCTAACCCTAATGCCTAACTCTAACCTTTAATGCAGACCAAAAAATATAATTTTTATTTTCATAAATTCTTATGCTTGTAGCCAATTCTGACTTTGCAGCTCGCCTATCTAGCGGGAAACGGCTCAGTTCTGCCTCCAGGGCAAGACTCATGACAATAAATATCAACCTGCATATAGTGCACCCATAGTGCCAGGGTCAAAAGTAGTGTACTATATAGGGAATAGGGTGCCATTTGGGATGAAGAAAGGGTATACCCCACTGGGACACACTGTACTGTTCTTGCCTGGCTGGGTGTAAACTTTGTTTAAAGTGCATGTGTCTTCGGCTATATGTGATCTTGTGCACCTCACTAGAATGCTGACGACACAGGGATCGTCTCAAACCACCATAGAGACATTACATCCATACTCAATTGTGAGTTATTTCTCTGAGTTTAGAGTTTTGATTCTTATTTTCTGGCAGCCTCAATTCTCAAGCATCTTTCATGGTTTGTGTATTTTGCCCTGGCTTCTGCACACCATGCAAAATACACTAGGAAGCAGAAAGGGACTAAAAATACATAAAGATAAAATGCTGAATAGGACGAAACCTAGAAATCCCTCTACATTGGATAGCGAATGGAGAGGCAGAGATATGAAGCTTAAAGTCAAGGATGGTTTAGTACTGCCGAGTTATGATGTATTTTATTACTCAATAATTTTTTCGCACATCAACAGTGAAGGTTTAATCTTTCTTTACAAAAGCAGAGCACTACAGAGGCATTTTCTTACAGGGCCTTGATCCTTAAAGTTTAGCCATCAGAATGGCTGTGGAAGTAAGCCCAGGTGATTTAAACATGGCTGATTAAGTGAGGAGAAAGCTTTAGTGAGCACCTCCAGGGGCAGACTGTCCATAGGGCATTTCGGGCAAATGCCAGATGGGCTGGTGCATTTTTAACCCAGTATGTCTGTCTAAATTTTTTTTTTTTGGAAAATGATCATTATTTGGCTAATAGTGGAAAAAATGGGCCAGTATGTTCAAAATGCCCTGGTCGATTTCTGGTTCCGGTCCATTCCTGAGCACCTCTCTCCCAAACACCATTCCAGGACTTTTATTCTGTCTGGCTTAGACGTTTGTGTCATGCAAAACTCTGTTTGACTTTGCAACCATAGCGTGCCATTCTGATTGGACTCTACTGCTAGACCAAGCTGCAGTCAGTGGGACATGCACTTCTCCCTTAGCGCCTCTCTTTGAGAGAGAGAGAGAGAGAGAGAGAGAGAGAGAGGAGACCCATTATATTCCTAACAAGAGCCCTAGTCTGTGGTATACTACCCTAGGGGTCATTTATCTAACTCCCCAAACCACTACAATACCACCCATACGCCGCCTGAAAAGGTTACACTGCTGAGACAAATTGATTTACAATAACCACTAGCTCCCCTTGCTGACAAGCTCGTGTTAATATTTCAGTTTTTTTTTAGTCGGCAGAAGGAAACTTGCAAAGGCAGACAAGAAACTGTGGTAACACAGAGCAAACAGAGCACACGAACGAAGCCCTCTTGAGGGGTTAGGAAGATATCGCTCCGGATTCAGTCCAATATTATTTTTACAGTTCTTCAATTTGTTTTCGCTGACTCAGGCGCGAGAGGAACAATGGAATCGGTCGAACGGTATTGTTTCATGTAATTGAATGTTGAGGTGGCTGGGCTGTTGGCTGGTTGGTGGGAGTAGGCAGCAGGCTGTTGTACCCAGGACCTGATGAAAGTACTCAAAATGTAATGCAGATAATACAGTGTCTTCCCAGTGGGGGGGGGGGGACACATCAGAGAGACTACAGTTCCTGTTATTGTTCAGAATACCCACTTCCCGAAGATCCACTGGTAACACCAAACACACTCCACAACTTTTCTGTGTGTCCCCGAAATGGCACCCTGTCCCTGATGTAGTGCACTACAAATGGCACCCTGTCCCTGATGTAGTGCCCTACAAATGGCACCCTATCCCTGATGTAGTGCACTACAAATGGCACCCTATCCCTGATGTAGTGCACTACAAATGGCACCCTGTCCCTGATGTAGTGCCCTACTAATGGCACCCTATCCCTGATGTAGTGCCCTACAAATGGCACCCTGTCCCTGATGTAGTGCCCTACTAATGGCACTGGTCAAAAATAGTGCACTACATAGGGGATAGGGTGCCATTTTGGGATGCATCCTCTAACATGACTGCGTCAACATTGCTTGTCTCATGGTCTCGTTAGTTGCATCATGGGCGAAGGTAAGTAAGCAACGTCTCGACAAAAAAAGCAACGTCTTGCAGATTGTTAGATACCATTTATGTACTTTTCTGAGAGATCAAAATGGTCTTCGTCTTGGTAAGGGAAGAGGATGTGCATCTGAAAGCTCTTTTGGGGCAGATTAATTTCTGCAGTGAATGTAGAAAACACTCATTGTTAAATTAAAATTAAATTAAATCGCATTTTACAGCAATTAAACGAATGCTCTAGACTGCAATATGTGGGGGGAAAACAAATTTCTGTAATATCTCTGTAACTGCCAGTGTGTCTGTCTGCCAGTGTCGTACGTAGTGATCGTTGTCATGGCATTTTTCAAACTTGCTCATGCTATCGCCTACTGTCAAACATAATGACAACGTTATCACAATGTCAGGGCAACATTGAGATAAGGTTCTCTTTATCACGAGAAGTTGAACTGAGCAGCACTCCGGCTCCCTCTGGGCCTTCTGAGGTTGAGTACCAAATGACACCCTAATCCCTATATAGTGCACTACTTTTGAACAGAGCCCTATGGGTTTCCCTATAGTCCTGGTCAAAAGTAGTGCACTAGGGAATAGGGTGCCATTTGGGACGCAAGCCAGAGATTCTCCCACAGAGTCCTGAGGCGACTGTCACAGAGCGCAGCAGTTAGTGGTTATCTCGCAAAACAACCACCCCCCCCCGTCCATCTTTCCATCCGCAATAAAGACTTTGAGCTGGAGTCTAGAGGCAGAGCTGGGGACATGCGTAAGTCTACAGGACAGGCTGAGTCTATTCTGTCTGACGAGATCCTCGTCAAAATCCAATAACTCTTGTTTCAAAAAAACTCTCCAAGAGAGGAGTGGAGATGGGATTGAATGAATGTCACTGGAACGCAATAAGTCGGTTGTGCCGTTAACAATGTTGTTTTGCTGAGGTGTGTGGGTGGATCTGACAGAAGTCTGTCCTTTCTATAGTTATTTACTGTAATACACCTCCTTGCAGGCAGAGTACATTTTCTGCCTCCAAACCCTCCAGTGAGATCCTCTAGAAACCAGACGAATGCTGTCCTTTCAACAAGATGTATTTTACATATGACACTGAGAACCAGAGGCTAGCTCTGGCAAATAAAAAAATAGATTGACATAATAAAGTAACATCTTATCTCCGTCCCAAACGGCTCCCTATGAGTGTGTCCCTAAGGGCCCTGGTCAAAAGTAGTGCGCTATAAAGGGAACAGGGCGCCATTCGGCGTGCAGCCCTTACTTCCCTAACGGTCTCTCTGATAGGCAGACAGCTGCTGGTTAAAAACAGGAAGTCTTTGTCAGAGCCTAAGGTGATGTTTTGTGTCTGCATTCTGACCTCTGCTAGCTGGGCAAACAGCCCACAGGCAAGAGGACAGCTAGGTCAATCTAGCTGGGCAAACAGCCCACAGGCAAGAGGACAGCTAGGTCAATCTAGCTGAGCAAACAGCCCACAGGCAAGAGGACAGCTAGGTCAATCTAGCTGGGCAAACAGCCCACAGGCAAGAGGACAGCTAGGTCAATCTAGCTGGGCAAACAGCCCACAGGCAAGAGGACAGCTAGGTCAATCTAGCTGGGCAAACAGCCCACAGGCAAGAGGACAGCTAGGTCAATCTAGCTGAGCAAACAGCCCACGGGCAAGAGGACAGCTAGGTCAATCTCACAGTTAAAGCTGGAATCGTTAATAGTGAAACTGCCACGTCTGTTTGCGATATTAAAACAACAAAAAAAGAATAGCTACTGCAAACAACATGTTTTTTTCCCCTCTGACATCATTTCACACGCGATAGAACAGCACAATCTGTACTGCAACTTCTTTACCACGGGGCGCAACTCTCCTCAGCTCGGCAACAGAACACAATAACGTGGTTGGGGGCCTGTTTCCCCCTACAGCGAGTTCCATCTTTAAGTCTGTTGCTGTGTACAGATGATCTGAGTCATGCTCCCAGAAAAACACAACGGAAATGCACACACACACACACACACACACATGCAGTAATGCACAAACGTGCACGCTCACACACACACACGCACATACACACACGCGTATACACACACGTGCACACACACACACACAAACGTGCATACACACACACACACACACACACACAAACACTACTGTCTGCCTTTGAGGGGAGGCACCAGTACACACACACACAGAACCATGTCTTGAAAAGAAGCCTGTCAAATGAAAGTTAAAAGACAGTTAAGGGAGGAACCAACCCCACAGTCGTACTCTACAGCCCTACTCTACAGCCCTACTCTACAGCCCTACTCTACAGCCCTACTCTACAGTCCTACTCTACAGCCCTACTCTACAGCCCTACTCTACAGCCCTACTCTACAGCCCTACTCTACAGCCCTACTCTACAGCCCTACTCTACAGCCCTACTCTACAGCCCTACTCTACAGCCCTACTCTACAGCCCTACTCTACAGCCCTACTCTACAGCCCTACTCTACAGCCCTACTCTACAGCCCTACTCTACAGCCCTACTCTACAGCCCTACTCTACAGCCCTACTCTACAGCCCTACTCTACAGCCCTACTCTACAGCCCTACTCTACAGCCCTACTCTACAGCCCTACTCTACAGCCCTACTCTACAGCCCTACTCTACAGCCCTACTCTACAGTCGTACTCTACAGCCCTACTCTACAGCCCTACTCTACAGCCCTACTCTACAGCCCTACTCTACAGCCCTACTCTACAGCCCTACTCTACAGCCCTACTCTACAGCCCTACTCTACAGTCGTACTCTACAGTCCTACTCTACAGCCCTACTCTACAGCCCTACTCTACAGCCCTACTCTACAGTCCTACTCTACAGCCCTACTCTACAGCCCTACTCTACAGCCCTACTCTACAGCCCTACTCTACAGTCCTACTCTACAGTCCTACTCTACAGCCCTACTCTACAGCCCTACTCTACAGTCCTACTCTACAGCCCTACTCTACAGCCCTACTCTACAGCCCTACTCTACAGCCCTACTCTACAGCCCTACTCTACAGCCCTACTCTACAGCCCTACTCTACAGCCCTACTCTACAGCCCTACTCTACAGCCCTACTCTACAGCCCTACTCTACAGCCCTACTCTACAGCCCTACCCCACAGTCGTACTCTACAGTCCCTCCACGTATCACACCAGCACCCAGCTGAACCAGGCAGGCTCCAAAAACCAACCCCCAGCAACACTCCACTAAGCGGATCAGAGGAAATACACTCTGTAAACTGCTTATTACACAGCGGCGCAGCCACCATATTCCCTATATATATACTGCATTACTTTTGTGCCTATTAAACTCTATGGGCCCTGGTCAAAAGGAGTGCAGTGTATAGCGAATATATGTTCCATTTTGGACACGGAAATGTTCTCTGTCTCTCGGGGGTTGGGCTCCATCCCCGTCACAACCACCTTCCTGACAGCCTATCAGGAACAAGGAATAACATGTCTGCACCACTTTGTCGAGGGGATTAATGAAGACAGGTATTTCCTCAATCCGTCTTGTGGTAGTTGTGGTAAAGCCTCTTCTAAATAAAGTATGTTTAATATTAGTTCCTTTGGCTTCCATTTCACTGTAAGAACAAGATGCTCGAGTACTAAAGTCCATAAGTAATGCAGCGGAGTGCTAGAGGATGACCTCTGTTCACTTTCCACCCGCTCAGCAACACTCAACTCACCAGTCTGCTCTCCTCAGAATGCTTGTTTTCACTGGTCAAAGTCAACCGAGGCACAGACATATCTACTGTTACACTGACATACTGCTAAATCAACAGCTTTGGCTGTCAGGTCGTCTGAGCCTTGTTATTCCTTTTGATGTTAACACACGGATGACAGTTAATGTTACTAGACATCAAAGAAATTCAAGTAAAAACAGCCCCAAAAAGGGCTAAGATGTCACTCATAACTTTGTCATAGTGATGTGTGTAAGGTGGACACGAGCAGACAGGCAACACTTTTACACATAGCAGTAGTAGTGTTAGTAGTAGTAGTAGTAGTAGTAATAGTGTTAGTAGTAGTAGTAGTAGTAGTAGTAGTAGTAGTAGTAGTAGTAGTGGTGGTAGTAGTAGTAGTAGTAGTAGTGGTGGTAGTAGTAGTAGTAGTAGTAGTAGTAGCAGTAGTAGTAGTAGTAGTAGCAGTAGCAGTAGTAGTGTTAGTAGTAGTAGTAGTAGTAGTAGTGTTAGTAGTAGCAGTAGTAGTGTTAGTAGTAGCAGCAGTAGTAGTAGTAGTAGTAGTAGCTGTAGTATTAGTAGTAATAATAGTAGTAGTAGTAGCAGTAGTAGTAGTAGTAGCAGTAGTAGTGTTAGTAGTAGTAGTAGTAGTAGTAGAAGTAGTAGTAGTAGTGTTAGTAGTAGCAGTAGTAGCAGTAGTAGTAGTAGTGTTAGTAGTAGCAGTAGTAGTAGTAGTAGTAGTAGTAGTAGTAGTAGTAGTAGTAGTAGCAGTAGCAGTAGTAGTAGTAGCAGTAGTAGCAGTAGTAGTAGTAGTGTTAGTAGTAGCAGTAGTAGTGTTAGTAGTAGCAGTAGTAGTAGTAGCAGTAGCAGTAGCAGTAGTAGTGTTAGTAGTAGCAGTAGTAGTAGTAGTAGTAGTAGTAGTAGTAGTAGTAGTAGTAGCAGTAGTAGCAGTAGTAGTAGTAGTGTTAGTAGTAGCAGTAGTAGTGTTAGTAGTAGCAGTAGTAGTAGTAGTAGTAGTAGTAGTAGTAGTAGTAGTAGAAGTAGTAGTAGCAGTAGTAGTAGTAGTAGTAGTGTTAGTAGTAGCAGTAGTAGTAGTAGTAGTAGTGTTAGTAGTAGTAGTAGTAGCAGTAGTAGTAGTAGTGTTAGTAGTAGCAGTAGTAGTAGTAGTAGTAGTAGTAGTAGTAGTAGTAGTAGTAGTAGTAGTAGTAGTAGTAGTAGTAGTAGTAGCTGTCTACCACAGGTACTGGCAGTGGTAGAATCACTCCAGTATTTAGTTGACAGGGTTGTACGTTTTAGTGGACTGAAAGTCTGTGTTCTGGCAAGTGGCTGGATGTATGCGTGTCAGAGCCTGTTAGAAGCAGGGGGCAGGCAGGGTTGGCTGGCAGGGGGGAGGCTCGGCTCAGAGCTTGAGGCTGGTTCAGTGATGCCTGGCTGGGGCTGAGAGGAGTGACGTTATCAGGTCCTGTCTGTCTGTTTCCCAAATGGTGCCCTATTCCCTAGTGCCCTGGTCTAAAGTAGTGCACTATATAGGGAATAGGGCTCTGGTCTAAAGCAGTGCACTATATAGGGAATAGGGTGTCATTTGGGATGTAGCCCCTTTGAGGGATCAGGCCCAGTACAGGCTGAGCCCATGTAACCCAGTCTGACAGTGACAGCGCTCTAAGTTAGCCCTTCACCCCCGACCCCAGGAAACATCAACACCCATTCCCTAGCCCTGCCATGGTGCCATCACAGGCTGACTGACAGCAGCACGCCGGCCATAAAATGTATGTATGTGTGTGTGTGCATAGAGTCAGTGCAAGAGAGTTAGTGCAACAAAGGGTCAACGCTGGTAGTCTGCGTAGCCATTTGATTAGCTATTTAGCAGTCTTGTTTAGCAGTCTTATGGCTTGGGGATAGAATCAGTTCAGGGTCCTGTTGGTTCCAGACTTGGCGTGTGGTAGCAGAGAGAACAGTCTGTGTCTTGGGTGGCTGGGTTAGGGCTAACGCCCACTCAACAACACATTGGTTGGTACACAGACACTGACAACAAAATACCAAGTTGGTACATGGTGTTTACACACAATATAAAGGAGTACAACTTTTGGTATTGGTAAAAGTACTGAACTGCCTTTCATTGTTAAAACAATTTAATCAGGTATGTTTTTTTTCAAGAAAGGATCCAAAAAGAGAATAGGCCTATTGTACTTGAGACGACCTGAAAATAACTACACACACTCATCCAATGTCATCCACACACACACACTGACTACACCCCCTCTGAGGTGATAATTGGGGTGTTTTCCTAAACCAGTTAGCTGCTTATAACATCATGGGACAACGGGGCTGTGAGGTAATGCCAGGCAGCACCACCCACATGCATCCTGCATCGCCTCTCCTCCCTCTCTTCCTCTGTCTCTCTCTTCCTCTCTCCTCCTCTCTTCCTCTGTCTCTCTCTTCCTCTCTCCCCCTCTCTTCCTCTGTCTCTCTCCCCCCTTCTCCCCCTCTCTTCCTCAGTCTCTCCCTCTCTATTCCCCTCTCTCTCTCTCTCTCTCTCTCTCTCTCTCTCTCTCTCTCTCTCTCTCTCTCTCTCTTCCTCTGTCTCTCTCTTCCTCTCTCCCCCTCTCTTCCTCTGTCTCTCTCCCCCTCTCCCCCTCTCTCCCCTCTCTTCCTCTGTCTCTCTCTTCCTCTCTCCTCCCTCTCTTCCTCTGTCTCTCTCTTCCTCTCTCCCCCTCTCTTCCTCAGTCTCTCCCTCTCTATTCCCCTCTCTCTCTCTCTCTCTCTCTCTCTCTCTCTCTCTCTCTCTCTCTCTGTCTCTCTCCCCCTCTCCCCCTCTCTCCCCCTCTCTTCCTCAGTCTCTCCCTCTCTATTCCCCCCTCTCTCTCTCTCTCTCTCTCTCTCTCTCTCTCTCTCTCTCTCTCTCTCTCTCTCTCTCTTCCTCTTTCTCTCTTCCTTTATCTCAGCCTCTCCCTCTCTTCCACGGTGTCACCCAAATATCACATCTACAATGCAAACAGCCCATATCGCAGATTATATTAAGATGATTTAAGGATGATATTACGTTTTACCTCAGGTGTCAAGGCATTCAAAGCCGAGCATCAGCCAATAGTCGACATTAGCATAACCTGACATTGAACTACCTCTCTTCGTGCCTACTAAAATACAGTGGGGAAAAAAAGTATTTAGTCAGCCACCAATTGTGCAAGTTCTCCCACTTAAAAAGATGAGAGAGGCCTGTAATTTTCATCATAGGTACACGTCAACTATGACAGACAAATTGAGAGAAAAAAATCCAGAAAATCACATTGTAGGATTTTTAATGAATTTATTTGCAAATTATGGTGGAAAATAAGTATTTGGTCACCTACAAACAAGCAAGATTTCTGGCTCTCACAGACCTGTAACTTCTTCTTTAAGAGGCTCCTCTGTCCTCCACTCGTTACCTGTATTAATGGCACCTGTTTGAACTTGTTATCAGTATAAAAGACACCTGTCCTCAACCTCAAACAGTCACACTCCAAACTCCACTATGACCAAGACCAAAGAGCTGTCAAAGGACACCAGAAACAAAATTGTAGACCTGCACCAGGCTGGGAAGACTGAATCTGCAATAGGTAAGCAGCTTGGTTTGAAGAAATCAACTGTGGGAGCAATTATTAGGAAATGGAAGACATATAAGACCACTGATAATCTCCCTCGATCTGGGGCTCCACGCAAGATCTCACCCCGTGGGGTCAAAATGATCACAAGAACGGTGAGCAAAAATCCCAGAACCACACGGGGGGACCTAGTGAATGACCTGCAGAGAGCTGGGACCAAAGTAACAACGCCTACCATCAGTAACACACTACGCCGCCAGGGACTCAAATCCTGCAGTGCCAGACGTGTCCCCCTGCTTAAGCCAGTACATGTCCAGGCCCATCTGAAGTTTGCTAGAGTGCATTTGGATGATCCAGAAGAGGATTGGGAGAATGTCATATGGTCAGATGAAACCAAAATATAACTTTTTGGTAAAAACTCAACTCGTCGTGTTTGGAGGACAAAGAATGCTGAGTTGCATCCAAAGAATACCATACCTACTGTGAAGCATGGGGGTGGAAACATCATGCTTTGGGGCTGTTTTTCTGCAAAGGGACCAGGACGACTGATCCGTGTAAAGGAAAGAATGAATGGGGCCATGTATCGTGAGATTTTGAGTGAAAACCTCCTTCCATCAGCAAGGGCATTGAAGATGAAATGTGGCTGGGTCTTTCAGCATGACAATGATCCCAAACACACCGCCCGGGCAACGAAGGAGTGGCTTCGTAAGAAGCATTTTGTCACACTCTGGCTCCGGGACTGTGTGTTAGAGCCAGGGTGTATTTCATTTGGTGGTGTTGGGGATGGGTGTGTTTCATTTGTTTGTGTTTAGTGGTGATTGGTCAATGACTCCCAATCGGAGGTAACGAGTGTCAGCTGTCGGCTCGTTATCTCTGATTGGGAGCCATATTTAAACTGTGTGTTTTCACTTTGTGGTTGTGGGTTTTTGTTCCATTGTTATGTTACGTTCCTGTTTAGTAGTCACTGAGGACGTTACGATCGTAGTTTGTTTCGTGTTCGTGTGTGCGCTTTACATAATAAAGTATGTACGCTTATCACGCTGCGCCTTGGTCCGCTCATTTTGAAGACGATCGTGACAGAAAAACCCACCATCAAAGGACCAAGCAGCGTGTCCAGGAGCCTAGGGTCTGGACATGGGAGGAGATTTTGGACGGAAAAGGGTCCTGGACTTGGGAGGAGATCCTGGATGGGATGGATCGCCGTCCATGGAGCGAAACTGTGGAGAGGCGACGGAGAGAGGAGCAACGGCGTCGGCAGGGCCATCGTCGGAAGGACGAGAGGCAACCCCAAGAAATTTTTTGGGGGGGGCACATGGCTTGGGCGGCTGGGCAGCAGGAGGCTGCCACAGGTAGACGTGGAGAGAAGGCTACCGGAGTACGGGAGCCATTGGCGAGTAGAGGGAGGGAAGTTGTTGTGGCACGGCGTGAGAGACTGAAGTGTGTTACCAGTCCGGTCCGGCCCGTTCCTGAGCCCCGGTTAAGGCCAGTGGTGTGTGTTCCCAGTACGGACCGGCCTGTGTCTACTCCACGCGTCAAGCCCACGGTGTGCGTCGCCAGCCCAGCCCGGCCTGTTCCTGCGCCACGTACGAAGCCTACGGTGTGCGTCGCCAGCCCAGCCCGGCCTGTCCCTGCGCCACGTAGGAAGCCTACGGTGTGCGTCGCCAGCCCAGCCCGGCCTGTTCCTGCGCCACGTACGAAGCCTACGGTGTGCGTCGCCAGCCCAGCCCGGCCTGTCCCTGCGCCACGTAGGAAGCCTACGGTGTGCGTCGCCAGCTCAGCCCGGCCTGTTCCTGCGCCACGTACGAAGCCTACGGTGTGCGTCGCCAGCCCAGCCCGGCCTGTCCCTGCGTCACGTAGGAAACCTACGGTGTGCGTCGCCAGCCCAGCCCGGCCGGTTCCTGTGCCACGTACGGAGCCTACGGTGTGCGTCGCCAGCCCGGCCCGGCCTGTTCCTGCCACTCGCACCAAACCAGGGGTGCGAGTCGCCAGCCTGGTCCAGCCCGTTCCGGCTATTCGCACCAAGCCTCCTGTGTGTCCCCAGAGTCCGGTGCGTCCTGTTGCTGCTCCCCGCACTAGCCCTGAGATGCGTGTCCTCAGCCCGGGACCACCAGTTCCGGCACCACGCACTAGGCCTTGTGTGCGTCCCCAGGATCCGTCAGCCAGCCATGAGCAGCCAGATCCGTCAGCCAGCCATGAGCAGCCAGATCCGTCAGCCAGCCATGAGCAGCCAGATCCGTCAGCCAGCCATGAGCAGCCAGATCCGTTAGCCAGCCATGAGCAGCCAGATCCGTCAGCCAGCCATGAGCAGCCAGATCCGTCAGCCAGCCATGAGCAGCCAGATCCGTCAGCCAGCCATGAGCAGCCAGATCCGTCAGCCAGCCATGAGCAGCCAGATCCGTCAGCCAGCCATGGGCAGCCAGATCCGTCAGCCAGCCATGAGCCGTCCAGCCAGGATCCGCCAGAGCCGTCCAGCCGGGATCCGCCAGAGCCGTCCAGCCGGGATCCGCCAGAGCCGTCCAGCCGGGATCCGCCAGAGCCGTCCAGCCGGGATCCGCCAGAGCCGTCCAGCCGGGATCCGCCAGAGCCGTCCAGCCGGGATCCGCCAGAGCCGTCCAGCCGGGATCCGCCAGAGCCGTCCAGCCAGGATCCGCCAGCCAGCCAGGATCTACCAGAGCCAGCCAGCCAGGATCCGCCATTTAGTCCGGTGCTGCCCCTTAGCTCGGTGTTGCTCCTTATCCTGGTGCTGTCCCTTATCCTGGTGCTGCCCCTTAGTCCGGTGCTGTCCCTTAGCTCGGTGCTGCTCCTTATCCTGGTGCTGTCCCTTAGTCCGGTGCTGCCCCTTAGTCCGGTGCTGCCTCTTAGTCCGGTGCTGCCCCTTAATCCAGGTGGGTTAGGTTGTAGGGTGGTCAAATGGAGGAGGCTACTAAAGCGGGTAGTGACTATGGTGGGGTGGGGACCACGACCAGTGCCAGAGCCGCCTCCGAGGAGCAACACCCACCCAGCCCTCCCCATTTTTTGGGTTAGGCGCGGTCGGAGTCCGCGCCTTTGGGGGGGGGTACTGTCACACTCTGGCTCCGGGACTGTGTGTTAGAGCCAGGGTGTATTTCATTTGGTGGTGTTGGGGATGGGTGTGTTTCATTTGTTTGGGTTTAGTGGTGATTGGTCAATGACTCCCAATCGGAGGTAACGAGTGTCAGCTGTCGGCTCGTTATCTCTGATTGGGAGCCATATTTAAACTGTGTGTTTTCACTTTGTGGTTGTGGGTTTTTGTTCCTTTGTTCTATGTTACGTGTTCCTGTTCAGTAGTAGTCACTGAGGACGTTACGATCGTGTTTTGTTTCGTTTTCGTGTGTGCGCTTTACATAATAAAGTATGTACGCTTATCACGCTGCGCCTTGGTCCGCTCATTTTGAAGACGATCGTGACACATTTCAAGGTCCTGGAGTGGCCTAGCCAGTCTCCAGATCTCAACCCCATAGAAAATCTTTGGAGGGAGTTGAAAGTCTGTGTTGCCCAGCGACAGCCCCAAAACATCACTGCTCTAGAGGAGATCTGCATGGAGGAATGGGCCAAAATACCAGCAACAGTGTGTGAAAACCTTGTGAAGACTTACAGAAAACGTTTGACCTGTGTCATTGCCAACAAAGGGTATATAACTAAGTATTGAGAAACTTTTGTTATTGACCAAATACTTATTTTCCACCATAATTTGCAAATCAATTCATTAAAAATCCTACAATGTGATTTTCTGGATTTTTTTTCTTCATTTTGTCTGTCATAGTTGACGTGTACCTATGATGAAAATCACAGGCCTCTCTCATCTTTTTAAGTGGGAGAACTTGCACAATTGGTGACTGACTAAATACGTTTTTTTCCCCACTGTATGTCTCAAACATGAGGCGTGCCATGTGATTGGGGAAGAACATACGGTAGAAAGGAAAAGGCTTTGATTTGCGCTAGCTTCAAAATGCTTTTGTCTGTGGTTGAGTCCCAAATGGCACCCTATTCCCTATATAGTGCACTACTTTAGACCAGAACCCTGGGAGGTTTATTCACCATAGAGATATGTTAGAGATTGGGAGGGTTATTCACCATAGAGATATGTTAGAGACTGGGAGGGTTATTCACCATAGAGATATGTTAGAGATTGGGAGGGTTATTCACCATAGAGATATGTTAGAGACTGGGAGGGTTATTCACCATAGAGATATGTTAGAGATTGGGAGGGTTATTCACCATAGAGATATCTGTCACACCCGCAGTCTGATGTACGAACACATTGTTCCCTGGGAAGGAAGGCACACTGTTCCCACTATCCTATACACTGCCCTTATGAAAACGATGTTACTGCAGGGAAAGTGGAGCAGGACAGGTGCGGAGGAGGAGAGATGAATAAAGAGAGGCTGCGTCCCAAAATGGCACCTCCCTATACAGTACATTATTTTCGACCAAGGCCCATAGGAGTCTGGTCATAAGTAGTGCCTTCAGAAAGTACTCATAACCCTTGACCTTGTAAAAAAAATTTTTTACAGACTGAATTTAAAATGGATTAAATTGAGATTTTTGATCACTGGCCGACACACAATGCCCCATAATGTCAGAGTGGAACAATCTTTTTCGAAATTTTTACAAATTAATTGGGTCAATAAGTATTCAACCCCTTTGTTACGGCAAGCCTAAGTAAGTTCAGGAGTAAAGATTTGCTTAACAAGTCACATAATAAGTTACATTGACTCACTATGTGTGCAATAATAGTGCTTAACATGATTTTTGAATGACTGCCTGATCTCTGTACCCCACACATACAATTATCTGTAAGGTCCCTCAGCTAAGCAGTGAATTTCAAACACAGATTCTACCACAAAGACCAGGGAGGTTTTCCAATGCCTCGCAAAGAAGGACACCTATTGGTAGATGAGTAAAAATAAAAAAAAGTAGACATTGAATATCCCTTTGAGAATGGTGAAGTTATTAATTACACTTCGGATGGTGTATCAATACACCCAGTCACTACAAAGTTACAGGCATCCTTCCTAACTCAGTTGCCGGAGAAGAAGGAAACCGCTCAGGGATTTCACCATGAGGCCAATGGTGACTTTAAAATAGTTACAAAATCGAATGGCTGTGATAGGAGAAAACTGATGATGGATCAACAACATTGTAGTTACTCCACAATACTAATCTAATTGACAGAGTGAAAAGAAGGAATCCTGTACAGAATAACAATATTCCAAAACATGCATCCTGTTTGCAACAAGGCACTAAAGTAATACTGCAGAAAATATAGCAAAGCCATTCACTTTTTGTCCTGAATACAAAGTGTTATGTTTGGGGCAAATCCAATACAACACATTACTGAGTACCACTCTCCATATTTTCAAGCATAGTGGTGGCTGCATCATGTTATGGGTATGCTTGTAATAGTTAAGGACTGGGGAGTTTTTCAGGATAAAAATACAATTGCGCTAAGCACAGGCAAAATCCTCGAGGAAAACCTTGTTCAGTCTGCTTTCCACCAGACACTGGGAGATGAATTCCCCTTTCAGCAGGACAATAACCTAAAACACAAGGCCAAATCTACACTGGAGTTGCTTACCAAGAAGACAGTGAATGTTCCTGAGTGGCCGAGTTACAGTTTTGACTTAAATATACTTGGAAATCTATGGCAAGACCTGAAAATGTTTGTCTAGCAATGATTAACAACCAATTTGACAGAGCTTTAAGAATTCTGAAAATAATAATGGGCAAATGTTGCACAATCCGGGTGTGGAAAGCTCTTAGAGACTTACCCAGAAAGACTCACAGCTGCCAAAGTTGCTTCTACAAAGTATTGACTCATGGGGTGTGAATACTTATGTAAATTAGATATTTATTTATTTCATTTTAAATAAATTTGCAAAAAATGTCTAAAAACATGTTTTCACATTGTCATTATGGGTATTGTGTGTAGATGAGTGAGAAAAAATATCAATTTATTACATTTTTAATTCAGGCTGTAACACAACAAAGTGTGGAATAAGTTGAGGAAATGCTTTCTGTAGGTAATAGGGTGGCATTTCAATGAAGGCAGTGTGTCCATACAAACTGTAATCCAGTCAATAGCAATCCTAAAAGCATCTTAATTGTCTATAGACACCGTGTCTATAACATAAGTGGAGATTTGCGTGAGGCAAACTCTCTCAGCGGCATGACGTCACACCCCAGCTCATAACTGAAGGAGCAGGGAGTTCTTCACCATAAGTGTCTGTGTAAAACGAGAGTCTGCCTATAACATAGGTGTAGTATGTCTATAGGATTGGTAAGGATGCACAGTGCATTCGGAAAGTATTCAGACCCCTTGACTTTTTCCACATTTTGTTACGTCACAGCCTTATTCTAAAATGGATTAAATTGTTTTTTTCCCCCTCATCAATCTACACACAATACCCCATAATGACAAAACAAAAACTGGTTTTTAGAAATGTTTGCAAATGTATTACAAATAAAAAACTGAAATATGACATTTACATAAGTATTCAGACCCTTTACTCAGTACTTTGTTGAAGCACCTTTGGCAGCGATTACAGCCTTGAGTCTTCTTGGGTATGACACTACAAGCTTGGCACACCTGTATTTGGGGAGTTTCTCCCATTCTTCTCTGCAGATCCTCTCAAGCTCTGTCAGGTTGGATGGGGACCCTAAGCAGCTATTTTCAGGTCTCTCCAGAGATGTTCGATCGGGTTCAAGTCCGGGCTCTGGCTGGGCCACTCAAGGACATTCAGAGACTTGTCCCGAAGCCCCTCCTGCGTTGTCTTGGCTGTGTGCTTAGGGTCGTTGTCCTGTTACAAGGTGAACCTTCACCCCAGTCTGAGGTCCTGAGTGCTCTGGTGCAGGTTTTCCTCAAGGATCTCTCTGTATTTTGCTCCGTTTATATTTCCCTCGATCCTGTCTAGTCTCCCAGTCCCTGCTGCTGAGACAAATCCCTACAGCATGATGCTGCCACCACCAGGCTTCACCGTAGGGGTGGGGCCAGGTTTCCTCCAGATGTGACGCTTGGCATTCAAGCCGAAGAGTTCAATCTTGGTTTCATCAGACCAGAGAATCTTTTTTCTCATGGTCTGAGAGTCCTTTAGGTGTCTTTTGGCAAACTCCAAGCGGGCTGTCATGTGCCTTTTACTGAGGAGTAGCTTCCATCTGGTCACTCTACCATAAAAGCCTGATTGGTGGAGTGCTGCAGAGATGGTTGTCCTTCTGGAAGGTTCTCCCATCTTCACAGAGGAACTCTGGAGCTCTGTCAGAGTGACCATCGGGTTCTTGGTCACCTCACTGACCAAGGCCCTTATCCCCCGATTGCTCAGTTTGGCCGGGCAGCCAGCTCTAGGAAGAGTCTTGGTGGTTCTTCCATTTAAGAATGATGGAGGCCACTGTGTTCTTGGGGACCTTCAATGCTGCAGACATTTTTTGGTACCCTTCCCCAGATCTGTGCCTCGACACAATCCTGTCTCAGCTCTACGAACAATTCCTTCGACCTCATGGCTTGGTTTTTGCTCTGACATGCACTGTCAACTGTGGGACTTTATATAGACAGGTGTGTGCCTTTCCAAATCATGTCCAATCAATAACATGTACCACAGGTGGACTCCAATCTAGTTGTAGAAACATCTCAAGGATGATCAATGGAAACAGGATACACCTGAGCTCAATTTCGAGTCTCAAAGCAAAGTGTCTGAATACTTATGTAAATGAGGTATTTCTGTTTTTTATTGTGTATAGATTGATGAGGAAAAAATGTGATTTAATCCATTTTAGAATAAGGCTGTAACGTAACAAAATGTGGAAAAAGTCACGGGGTCTGAATACTTTCCGAAGGCACTGTACAACGTAGGTCCATTACAACAGACATAAGAGTGAATTGAGCTAACTCAGACTGCCATCATCACAACGAATGAAACATGGGAATTCAAAAATAGCAACTGATCTTCAAAGGGTTCCGCCAGAGTCCTACCAATTGAACCTTTGCAGAGTTCCTTCCTTCCTATAAGTGTCAGGATTACAATACGTGGTTTCTAGCTGTAAAGCCCGGGTATTATTCCTCTTTCTTCCAGCATTCACTATGATCTTAGTCAGGAGGAGATCTGCCCTCAAGTTAAACTTCTCTCGATAATGGTTCTGGGTGCAATCTTCCTGTTTGTGTTCTTAAATTGCACCCTATTCCCTACACAGTGCCCTACTTTTGACCAAAGTCCGTTGGTCCCCGGTCAAAAGTGTGTCTCTTGGGACGCAGACTACATAATGGTTCAGGGTGCAATCTCCCTGTGCCCATCTATTGTGAGGCTATTCTATTACAACAACCACACTGGTCCGTGTGTGTGATCAGACGAACTGGTTACCAGGGCTGAGCAATGCAGTCACACAGAGTAATTTCTCAGCGAACCTTGTCTTCTTCTGCCAATCAAAAAAACGAGGAAAATCACAGGGATTCTTGGATTGCAGAGAAAAGGAAATGGCTGAATGTGTACAGGAACAGCAAAGCCAGAGAGAGAGAGAGAGAGAGAGAGAGAGAGAGAGAGAGAGAGAGAGAGAGAGAGAGAGAGAGAGAGAGATGTGTATAGAAACAGCAAGCATCCCAGAAGAAGCATTAGTGACAGGAGAGTGTTAGAGATGGACAGAAATGACTTATCTGAGACACAAATTCCCACAGTGATAAGAGACAGGCTGGGGCATCAGAGAAGATCTGCACTCTCACAGTGCGTCCCAAATGGCACCTCTATTCCCTATAGGGCCCAGGTCAAATGTAGTGCACTATAAAGGGAGTGGCGTTTGGGACGCGAACTCACGGCCACATGGAGAGGAATAAAACCTAGCGGTTCAGCAGCTACTCTTCCTGGGGTCCATATCACATAGTTTACCAGTAGGTAAGACCCCTATAGTCCGCCACAGTGGACGTGTCATAGTACCCATAAAACCTAGCGGTAAAACCCGGTAATGGTTCCAGTTGTTTTTTTCCCCATTCATTTTTGCGTCTGGAATTTAAGGACTACTTCGTATAAGGTCTGTGTTTGGTGTGAGCTTACCCTGGCGTGACGTTTTGATGACCGTGTAATTCCCTCTCAGACAAGGTGAGTTCTCAATATATTCACCTCAATTTACTCTAATAAATTAGAAATGCTAATTAGCAACAGAGAAGACCTCAGCAAGACTACAAATTCCTGCAGGAAGCTCCTAAACGTCATCTCTAGTCGACACTGTCAGCTACCATTTTACCAGAGCGATCGCAGACCTTCTGTGCCCAATTCATGAACTTACGTCCCCTTTCTCTGTCTTAGCTAGCCACTGACTACACTATCTAGCTAGTTAGCAGAGCAGTAGATCAAAAAATATTGTTGTTTTACTTAGCCTAGATAATTGTTTGTACAGTATGTCGACTTCTGTCTATTTCAGACCATATGGCATTTTTAAAGGATGAGCATAAGAGCATTAAAAGGGGAGAAGACCTTGCTATAGTGTGGGGAAACTTACCGGTTTGGTCAGGGCCAGCATGACGGATGAAGTTTATCCTGTGTCATTGAGTGTAGCTATTAAGTTAAGTTTGAGCATCTTAGCAGTACAATGTCTTCTATAGCGGTCAACATTCGACAAGGAAAGAGCCACTTAATCTATTATAGAATCATTAACCAGATTACCCCGGATACCAGACTTAGATGAGTGTTAACTCAGTTCTAGAATGTTGTCATTGATGAGAATGACTCTAAAATTCTATTGACATTCAGAATTAACTTTGTTTAGACATCCAGCCTGTATTGTAGTTTCATGACCAGAGACAAATCTTCAGAGGCACAGTATTTATTTATTCAGAGTGGTACATGCCTTCACACAGTCTTGATTTATAGGATCCTTCCCACTATATGATTGATATGTCAAGTGATAAATCCCAAGTTCTCAAATAAAAGTTGATGGAAAAACTGCACTTTACTGGCACCAGGTCCAAGGTCAGCTCCACATCACTGCTTCTTCGTTGTGTACCCTTCCCCACCAAAGCCTCCATCACCAACCCCTGGCAGACTCATATTGCTCCTCCCGTCAGTACCTGTTTTCAGGGAAGCCAATGGTCCAAAGATATGCCACATACAGTGGCTTGCGAAAGTATTCACCCCCCTTGACATGTTTCCTACTTTGTTGCCTTACAACCTGGAATTAAAATAGATTTTTGGGGGGTTTGTATCATTTGATTTACACAACATGCCTACCACTTTGAAGATGCAAAATATTTGTTATTGTGAAACAAAAAAGAAATAAGACCAAAAAAAAGAAAAATTGAGCGTGCATAACTATTCACCCCCCCAAAGTCAATACTTTGTAGAGCCATCTTTTGCAGCACAGCTTGGCACATCTAGCCACTGGGATTTTTGCCCATTCTTCAAGGCAAAACTGCTCCAGCTCCTTCAAGTTGGATGGGTTCCGCTGGTGTACAGCAATCTTTAAGTCATACCACAGATTCTTAATTGGATTGAGGTCTGGGCTTTGACTAGGCCATTCCAAGACATTTAAATGTTTCCCCTTAAACCAATCAAGTGTTTTAGCAGTATGCTTAGGGTCATTGTCCTGCTGGAAGGTGAACCTCCGTCCCAGTCTCAAATCTCTGGAAGACTGAAACAAGTTTCCCTCAATAATTTCCCTGTATTTAGCGCCATCCATCATTCCTTCAATTCTGACCAGTTTTCCAGTCCCTGCCGATGAAAAACATCCCCACAGCATGATGCTGCCACCACCATGCTTCACTGTGGGGACGGTGTTCTCGGGGTGATGAGAGGTGTTGGGTTTGCGCCAGACATAGCGTTTTCCTTGATGGCCAAAAAGCTCAATTTTTGTCTCATCTGACCAGAGTACCTTCTTCCATATGTTTGGGGAGTCTTCCACATGCCTTTTGGCGAACACCAAACGTGTTTGCTTATTTTTGTCTTCAAGCAATGGCTTTCTTCTGGCCACTCTTCCGTAAAGCCCAGCTCTGTGGAATGTCTGGCTTAAAGTGGTCCTATGGACAGATACTCCAATCTCCACTGTGGGGCTTTCAAATCAAATCAAATCAAATCTGATTTGCAGCTTTGCAGCTCCTTCAGGGTTATCTTTGGTCTCTTTGTTGCCTCTCTGATTAATGCCCTCCTTACCTGGTCTGTGAGTTTTGGTGGGCAGCCCTCTCTTGGCAGGTTTGTTGTGGTGCCATATTCTTTCCATTTTTTAATAATATATTTAATGGTGCTCCGTGGGATGTTTAAAGTTTCGGATATTTTTTATAACCCAACCATGATCGGTACTTCTCCACAACTTTGTCCCTGACCTGTTTGGAGAGCTCCTTGGTCTTCATGGTGCCGCTTGCTTGGTGGTGCCCCTTGCTTATTGGTGTTGCAGACTCTGGGGCCTTTCAGAACAGGTGTATATATTGTCACGGTTTCGGCCGAGGCGGCTCCTCCTCCTTGTTCGGGCGGGTTTCGCCGGTCGTCGTCTCCGGAGTACTAGCTGCCACCGCTCTATGTTTCTTGTTTGATTGGTTTTGTCTGTTAGTCACACCTGTTTTGTGTTATGTCTCATTTAGCACCCTATTTAGTTTCCTTGTTGTTAGTTTAGTGTTGTGTGTAATTGTTCGTGTCGTGTTGTTGCGCTACCCGTGTCGGTACGCTATTTTCATAGCTTCCTCCTTGTGTTAGGAGAGTATTTTCGCACCTGTGTGTGCGCTCGCTATTTTACGCCTGTGTGCGTCTTTTTGCCTCCGGGCTGTTTGGATTTTTGTGTGCTCTAGTAAAGTCTTGTTGGACTTATCCTCTGCTTCCTGCGCCTGATTCTACACCACACCAATCCACAGCAACGTGACATATATACTGAGATCACGTGACAGATCATGTGACACTTAGATTGCACACAGGTGGACTTTATTTAACTAATTATGTGACTTCTGAAGGTAATTGGTTGCACCAGATCTTATTTAGGGGCTTCATAGCAAAGGGGGTGAATACATGTGCACGCACCACTTTTCCGTTATTTATTTTGTAGAATTTTTGGAAACAAGTTTTTATTTTATTTTTTCGCTTCACCAATTTGGACTATTACATGAAATCCAAATAGAAATCCATTTAAATTACAGGTTGTAATGCAACAAAATAGGAAAAACGCCAAGGGGGATTGTGACGAGTACTGAGTATACGAAGAGGCAGGATGCAGATGCAGGAATTAACAAGGTCAAGGTTTACTCAAACAATGACAAAGAGAATTAACAAAGATAGAGTACATGACACGAAGCAAAACAATATAGGGGCCTCACTGCGGTGGCGGTCGGCTTGGTCCTTCTGCCGACGAATGGCCCTCTGGAGATGGACATGGGCGGCGTCCCAGACCTGTCCGGCCTTGTGGAACCACTCGTCGACAGCGGGCGCATCGGTCCGGCTGAGTGTCCAAGGGGCCAGGGCCGGCTGGTACCCCAGGACACACAGGAAGGGAGTGAGCCCAGTGGAGGCGTGAACGAGGGAGTTCTGGGCATATTCTGCCCAGGGAAGAAACCTTGCCCACTCACCCTGCCGGTCCTGATAGTGGCAACGAAGAAACCTCCCCAGCTCCTGGTTCATGTGCTCCACCTGCCCATTCGACTGAGGCCTATACCCGGAAGTGAGGCTGGCCGTGGCCCCGATCTTCTCCAGGAAAGCCTTCCACACTCTGGAGGTGAATTGGGGGCCACGGTCCCAGACGATGTCCTCCGGAAGTCCATAATGCCGGAAGACCTGTTGGAACAGGACCTTAGCGACCTGGAGAGCAGAAGGAAGACCAGTTAGTGGCAAAAAACGGCATGATTTGGAGAACCGATCTATGACCACCATGACTGTGGTGAAGCCGTCAGAACGTGGAAGGTCGGTGACAAAGTCTATGGACAGGTGTGACCAAGGTCACTGAGGCACTGGGAGAGGAACTCGTTTGCCTGACAGGGCGTTCCGAGGTGTCTTCGTTTGGGCAAATACGGAACAGGAGTTGACATAGCGGGACACATCTGAAACCAAGGTGGGCCACCAGTACTTTTGTGCTAGAGAATGCAGAGTGCCCTGCCGTAAGGGTGGTGTGCGCCCAGATCAGCAGGTGGTCCCGGACACTGGGGGGTACATACACACGTCCCGGAGGGGCGTTGGCAGGCGCCGGGTCCTCCTGAGCCGCCAGGCGGATGTCTTCGTCCACATCCCAAACGTCAGGTGCAACGATGAGAGACGAGGGCAGGATAGGACCCCCCAGATCCTTCCTTTCTCCGTTATGATGCTTCCTGGAGAGTGCGTCAGCTTTCACATTCTGGGATCCTGGGCGGTAGGACAGAATGAATTGAAATCGAGTAAGAAATTGGGCCCATCTGGCTTGACGAGAGTTCATCCGTTTCGCTGCCCGTATGTGCTCCAAATTCCGGTGGTCAGTAAGAATCTGGAATGGATGGACTGCGCCCTCCAGCCAGTGTCTTCATTCCTCCAGAGCGAGGACCACCACCTACAGCTCCCTGTCTCCAACTCCGTAGTTCCTCTCTGCGGGGGTAAGCTTTTTTGAGAATAAGGCAAAGGGATACATTTTCTCTGGCTTACCGTGCCGCTGGGAGAGGAGCGTCCCCACGCCCTCCTCCGATGCGTCCACCTCCAGGATGAAAGGACGAGAGGGATCTGGGTGTTTTAGGATGGGCGCTGTGGTGAACCTCTCCTTCAGCCTCTTGAAGGCATCGTCAGCCTCAGGGTTCCAGGTCAGTTTCTGAGGCCCACCCTTTAGGAGAAAGGTGAGCGGGGCGGTTATGGAGCTGAAGGACCTGATGAAACACCGGTAGAAATTGGCGAAGCCCAGGAAGCTCTGTAGGCCCTTGATGGTGGTGGGAACTGGCCATGACCTGATGGCGTCCGTCTTCACTCCTTCCATGAACACCTCCTGAGGACTGATCCTGTATCCTAGGAAGGAGAAGGCCTGTTGGTGGAATTCGCATTTCTCCCCCTTCACCAACAGGCTGTGTTCCCGGAGGCGGAGTAGGACAGCTCGGACGTCCCTGACGTGCTCCTCGGACGTAGCCGAGTAGATCAGAATGTCGTCGATGTACACCCCCACCTGTCTACTCAGCATGTCCCGGATCACGTCATTGACGAAGGACTGGAACACAGATGGTGCGTTGGTGAGGCCGTAGGGCATGACGCAGTATTCATGGTGGCCTGAGGTAGTGCTGAATGCCGTCTTCCACTCGTCTCCATTCCGGATTTGGATCAGGTTGTAGGCACTCCTCATGTCCAACTTGGTAAAGTACCGGGCCCCTCGTAGCTGCTCGATGGCCGACGGAACCAGAGGGAGGGGGTACCGGTACTTGGTGGTGACTGCGTTCAGCCCCCTGTAGTCAATGCATGGTCTCAGTCCTCCGTCTTTTTTGGCTATGAAGAAGAAGCTGGCGGAGGCAGGAGAGGTAGAGCGTCTGATGAACCCCTGTGTCAGGGTCTCCACCACATACTTCTCCATGGCCTCAGTCTCCGCCATGGAAAGGGGGTAAATGCGACTCTTTGGGGGGTGTTGTCCCTCCAGCAGGTCAATGGCGCAGTCCCAGGGCCTGTGAGGAGGGAGACACGTAGCCTTAGATGAAGAGCAGACATCGGAGAGATCTGCGTACTCACGTGGAATGTTGGGCTGGAGGGCGGACTCTGGACTCTCCACTGACGTGGAACAACAAACCACCGACAGGCAGGTCTTCCGGCATGAGGTGGACCAGGCTGTGATCCTCTTGGTGATCCAATTGATGGTGGGGTTGTGTAGTCTGAGCCAGGGCAATCCCAAGACGATCCGGTGAAGGGGTGACGTGACGATGTGGAATGACAGCTCCTCGTGGTGCTCCGGTAGTGTGGGAATGGTGATGGTGATGGGGAGAGTGACATGTGTAATAGTGCCTGACCCAAGGGGTTGATTGTCCAATGAGGTCACGTGTAGCGGAGATGGCAGTGGCACGGTGGGCAACCCCCATTCAGAAACCAGCTCCCTATCTATAAGGTTCCCCGCTGATCCGGAATCTATCATTGCAGTAGAAATGGAAGATAAGGAATCACCAGTCACCGTTATGAAAACTAAAAACAATGGTTTTGTGATAGGAGATGACATCACACTCATGGAGCGGTGACGGGAGTCATACCGCCTAGATAGGGAGCCGCCAGGAGATCTGTGTGCCGTGGTGGTGTAGGGGGTGCTGCCCACCTCCATGGGTGAGGACTCGGAATCAGGGCGGCTTCCATAGCTTAGATGGGGTGAGCGTCGAAGCTCCGGGAGGTGTTGGGAACACCGTCTCTCTCGCAACATTTAGTCAAGACGGATGGACGTGGTGATAAGGGTATCAAGGTCCATCTCATCGTCCCGACATGCGAGTTCCGTCTTAATGGCCTCCCGTAAGCCTCTCCTGAAGGCCGTGCGTAGAGCACGCTTATTCCAGCCAGAAGACGCCGCCACCGTGCGAAAGCTCAGAGCGTACTCGGAAGCGGGCCCATTTCTCTGTTGTAGATGGAGGATACGCTCACCCCCGTCCTTTCCCTCCGTGGGATGATCAAACACCGCCCTGAACCGAGCGAGGAAGGTGGGGTAGGGTAGTGCCACTGCCTCCTCTCCTTCCCAGACTGCCGTGGCCCAATCCAGCGCCTTCCGCTTAAGTAGCGAAATCACCAGCGCTATCCTGGCTTGGTCAGATGGATACGCCCCAGGCTGACGCGCCAGGTAAAGTGAAACCTGTAGCAGGAAGTAGTTTTACCGTCAAAGCGCTCCAATAGGGCGAGGGATAGCCCAGACACAGGAATTAACAAAGGTCAAGGTTCACTCAAACAATGACAAAGATAATTAACAAAGATAGAGTACATGACACGAAGCAAAACAATCACACACAACATCCTACAGAACAGTCCAGGGCTAAATAGGGGTAGTGATGAGATGATGAGGTGCAGGTGCGCCGGAGGTGGTTAGGATGCGTTGGGTTTCCACTCCGGTGTTGTCGAGGTGGTGCGCTCAGACCGCTGGCTCAGTAGACGGGCAAATCAGAGCGTCGGAGGGGAGCACCGGGAGGAGACGTGACAGGGATGAATACTTTTGCAAGGCACTGTAGTTCATACACACACACTCCCAGAATAGGTTATATTACAGACAAGTTTTGCTCAAAGCAGCCAACTAAACTTTATCATGGCACAGTGGGAATTTATATCTATGATATTCAAATTATTTATTATGTGTTATATATACTGTATATATATATATATATATATATATATTTACATTTAATTAAATGTGTTTATCTGTGATGTTTAAATGATGTCTTACCTCCAGAGTGAGAGAGTATATCACTTCCAGCAGATCTCCTGGCTGAGGGTGGGGTTGATCACTTCCAGCAGATCTCCTGGCTGAGGGTGGGGTTGATCACTTCCAGCAGATCTCCTTGCTGAGGGTGGTGTTGATCACTTCCAGCAGATCTCCTGGCTGAGGGTGGTGTTGATCACTTCCAGCAGATCTCCTTGCTGAGGGTGGTGTTGATCACTTCCAGCAGATCTCCTGGCTGAGGGTGGTGTTGATCACTTCCAGCAGATCTCCTTGCTGAGGGTGGTGTTGATCACTTCCAGCAGATCTCCTGGCTGAGGGTGGGGTTGATCACTTCCAGCAGATCTCCTGGCTGAGGGTGGTGTTGATCACTTCCAGCAGATCTCCTGGCTGAGGGTGGTGTTGATCACTTCCAGCAGATCTCCTGGCTGAGGGTGGGGTTGATCACTTCCAGCAGATCTCCTTGCTGAGGGTGGTGGTGATCACTTCCAGCAGATCTCCTGGCTGAGGGTGGTGTTGATCACTTCCAGCAGATCTCCTGGCTGAGGGTGGTGTTGATCACTTCCAGCAGATCTCCTGGCTGAGGGTGGTGTTGATCACTTCCAGCAGATCTCCTGGCTGAGGGTGGTGTTGATCACTTCCAGCAGATCTCCTGGCTGAGGGTGGTGTTGATCACTTCCAGCAGATCTCCTTGCTGAGGGTGGTGTTGATCACTTCCAGCAGATCTCCTGGCTGAGGGTGGTGTTGATCACTTCCAGCAGATCTCCTGGCTGAGGGTGGTGTTGATCACTTCCAGCAGATCTCCTTGCTGAGGGTGGGGTTGATCACTTCCAGCAGATCTCCTGGCTGAGGGTGGTGTTGATCACTTCCAGCAGATCTCCTGGCTGAGGGTGGTGTTGATCACTTCCAGCAGATCTCCTGGCTGAGGGTGGTGTTGATCACTTCCAGCAGATCTCCTTGCTGAGGGTGGTGTTGATCACTTCCAGCAGATCTCCTGGCTGAGGGTGGTGTTGATCACTTCCAGCAGATCTCCTGGCTGAGGGTGGTGTTGATCACTTCCAGCAGATCTCCTGGCTGAGGGTGGTGTTGATCACTTCCAGCAGATCTCCTTGCTGAGGGTGGTGTTGATCATGCACTGCTTCTCAACACCCAATCCTCATGTCTCATGGTTTGTTCTTGTATCCAGATGAACAGTCTGGATCTTCCTCTTCTGCCATAGTGGATGAGCTACTTTCTCTGGTAAATACAGGGCCATTTCTCTTCCCCACCGGACAATGGCAGCTACAGAACTGTTATGATGAGTTTCTGGTATTGAGAAGTTCAAGATGCAAGAATTTACTTAGACATTCTGTGGATAAATTATTTATTTATTTATTTTTAACCTTTATTTAACCAGGTAAGCCAGTTGAGAACAAGTTCTCATTTACAACTGCGACCTGGCCAAGATATTTTATACCAAGTATTTATTGTATCACGAGCTCGTGGGTTCATCTAACAAACGGACATGGCCTTGCCCTTCGTCAGTTGAACTAACTTGAACAAAGGAAACACTCTACCTTATATACCTTCTATTACCCTCTCCATGGGCACTCCCTGTCTTTGATGTTCATCACTCTTTACCCCAAAGTCACTGTCCTGCCCATCACTCATGCTATCCTAAACATCACTAATCTACCTTGACATAATGGAATGTAGACTTTCTGTCTCCTAACCACTTATCTAGTAACTCTAACCTGTTCCCCACGATACTATGACATGACATCATTACACCATAAAAACATAATATCAAGACCCAAGTGTTGGCACTGGGTTTCTGGTCCGCCCATCTGAAAGACCAAAAAAGTACTTTTACTAGCTAGCTAAGTTGATTACTAAAATGGTAACATCTATATTAAAATACCGTAACACACAGACTTGACTATAGTAACAGTAAAGTAGACTGGGCTTTGGTTTATCTGCACATCTAAAATAGTCTGAAAGGGACTGACATGCAGGGACATAACATAAGGATTTTGGGCACTGGCCAGCAGACCACAATTTCTATATTCAGGTCCTAAATCTGTGGCATGCGATGTTTGTAAAGGCAAAATGTCACTGCTGTGTCAGGCTAGTTTGGCACATTGTCTACTAGCCCAGTCTGAAAAGTACTAGCCTTGGGTTAGCATAATTTCCATCCGTGCTGACATTTCATTTGATTAGTCATGTACAACAGATGCACTCGTAGAACAAAACCGTTTCTGTGTTTTGTACGGGGGAAAAAGTCCTACCCGTCCATATTTAGCTAGCTAGCTAGTTAACATTAGCTCACCGTTCGTGTAGACAGACTTTTCTAAGTGGTGACATGCTAGCTAACCATCCTTGTCATGGTGCTGGCCTAACATTAGCTAGCAAGTCTGACTACACAAACGGTGAGTTAAAGTTAACTAGCTAAATGTCCCTTCCCTGATGGGCTAACGCTAGCTAGCAAGTCTGACTACATGAACGGTGAGTTAACTAGCTAGCTAAATATCCCTTCCCTGGGGGGCTAGCGCTAGTTAGCATGTCACCCCGTGAAAAGGTAGCTGGCTATCTCACTAAAGACTTGTCAATAAAAAGGTTACAACAGTCATTATGCTAGCCTATGCTGGTTTTCTTTTTACTTGTAAGGAAGGTAATGTGCGTTGTACACGCAACTACATTCGGTGGGTATCTAGACAATTTTCATAAGCACCTAGCTAACCACAGATCTTTGACCTAACCAAAACAACTCCAGCGACGGTTCTCGCTTACAGAGGTCGGAAAACGATAAAATGCACATGTGTGCTTATCGGAGTAGTGGTTACAATCCGGTACGTAGCACAGAACCAACCTTGCTTCTGATTGACGGAGAGACCTAAAGTTAGCTACAAAGGCCAGAGGGTAATTCAAAACATTTGAGTAATTAAAAAATGCTAAGGTAGCTAGCTAGGTAATTTGAAAAATGCTAAACAAGAATACACAAGAAATACACAATATCAATTATTTACACTATAAACTAAAAAGGCTATAATATCTACTTGCTAGGTTACTTGCTAATTGTCGATGAGTTTGCATTGAAAATGTGCCTTGAGGGATGATGTCAACGCTTGCGACAAGATGTGTAGTTCTGTATGGTAGCCTCATTAGCATTTGGTTTTTGGGGGGTAATTGCAGGTGAATATATTGATAAAAGTTACCTTGTCCGAGAGAGATTTGTGCGGTTATCAAAACGTCACACCAGGGTAAGCCTACACGAAACACAGACCTTATATAAAGTAGTTCTAAAATCCCCGACGCAAAAATTAATGGTGAAAAAACTATTGGAACCATTTCCGGGTTTTACCGCTACGTTTTATGGGTATTAGGACTCATATTGTGGTACTCAATGTGCTGTCTTTACGTTAAACACACTTGCAAGTGCTATCTCTATCTCTGTGGGACTCTTAAATATATACCAGCATGCATCATCCTTACCTTGGTGGTAGAGGACACATTCAAAAGGCATAGCATTTGAGAATTGAAACTACCAGCTGTTCGGGGACTTGGCTCCAGAACTGTCTGTCTGGCCAGAAACTGCTACTTGGTGACGTCAATACTATATGTGTGTGGTGTGGTGCCACCGCCAGCCCCAAAATAACAACAGAGACAGCAACTACAAACAGAGAACGTTTCTTTTTTATGTCTGCATTCATTGAAAAGCAGCATTGGAAGACCTTGATGACAAGCTTGGCTGCAGAGTGTTTTCAATCCCCTGTCCTCCCGGTGGAGGGTTTGCCTCACAAAGGCATGGGAGGATGGGATGGGATGTCATGCGAGAAAATGAATGGCTGGAAAGCAGGCGCCTGGAAAACTGCCTCTCTCTCTCTCTCTCTCTCTCTCTCTCTCTCTCTCTCTCTCTCTCTCTCTCTCTCTCTCTCTCTCTCTCTCTCTCTCTCTCTCTCTCTCTCTCTCTCTCTCTCTCTCTCTCTCTCTCTCTCTGTCTCTCTCTGATGAATTAATAATCCACCCCCCCTCACCCCCTCATTCCCTTCCACCCCCATTTCCTAGCCTCTGCCCAGCTCTCTGCAGTGTCGTCTGTACTCACAGCGAGGGTCCAGATAACCCCCCATCCCTCCCCACCTCAGCCCTCCTCTCTCCTCTCCCCTCAACCCCCCCATCCCTCTCTCTCTCTCCCATTCCCACACTGGCACGATGTTCACAGCTGCTGTTGTTGTTGCCGTGCAAGTAGATTAAATGTCAACTCAACTCCGAGCTCTGGCATTAGTTATTTCTCTAGCAATAAAAGGACGATCCTGTACCTTCAGATGTGGAAATAGGTTATTGGTTTTTGCTAAATGAAAAACGTTTGTTCAATTAAAAACAATCAAGCCTCGCTTTCATGTGTAGGAAATTAGAAAGTGGTACTCCAAACAATGTATGAAGTTTTATTTTGTTTGTTTTGAATTAACTTCCAGAGAGATTGAAGGCCACCAGGAGAATGTAATAGAGTTGTGTACTCCGTTTCACCCGACATTAAATAAACAGCTTAATACCTCAATACGTCAACAAACACATCCGCAAATACATTAGCAATAGCAGCAATCACGTGTCTCCCCTCGAGTGCTTATCAAAGTCAAATGCCTGAGTCATTTAGGTTGGGAAACTTCAAAGGACATTTGGAGAGCGCTTCTGTCAGTGTTGAAAGTTTAAACTGAGCCGAGTTGTGGCAAAACAGATGGAAGGAGAGAAAACGTCACCCGAGGTACTATTAATTCAAATAAAGAGACAGTGATATATTTCATGAAGAATTACACTGCAGAATGTAACCATCTAAGTCACTAAATGAACCGAGTAGTGGTAACTTAAACATGAACAGAAGTCATACTAACTTGATTACATTAAGTCATACTAACTTGATTACATTGTCATGCTAACTTGATTACATTGTCATACTAACTTGGTTACATTGTCATACTAACTTGATTACATTGTCATACTAACTTGATTACATTAAGTCATACTAACTTGATTACATTAAGCCATACTTACTCAATTCCTCATATACTGTATTTCATGAAGAAGTACACAAGTTATTTCTGAACATCATTTCTCAAGAAGGAACCCATGAAGATACATACGGCATGAAGTTGTTTACAGAACTAGGAAGTAGACACAGGGAGTATATTATTGTCGTTTTACAACCTCAGCCTCCAAACCTGCATCACACCACCACCACCCACCACAACCCATTTAATACAAACACACCTACAGTAGGAACACTCACTGATCTGAGTGCTCTGAAAACACATGTCATGATTATCTAGAGTGATTTCACACAAAGGCAGAGGGGGCTGATAAAAGGCTTTGCAGAAGCAATTAAGCAGAGACACTGGGAACAGGAGACATTTGAATCAGCATATTGCAGGAACAGGTTATATAACTCACGCCAACATGATGGCGGATGCAAATTGCCGTAACTAGCAAGATCATCCTCATATACATCCCAGGAGCTGAGGAGGGACAGAACACAGAACACGGAACACAGAACACAGAACACAGAACACAGAACACAGAACACAGAACACAGAGACATATCTCAATACACTGTCGCTTCACTTTGATTTACAAAGAGCAGCACAAAAGAAATTAATTGGGATGCCTGGACCACAGGGTTTGACTACACCACATCGGGCAGTTTGATTTCTCTACACACAGTTCTGTAACAAAATGCGGTCGACATACTTTACTTGGGCTCCGGACCACGTATTGAAGCACGACTACGCCACATGATTTCGCTAAACACAGTTCTTCTGCGGTTATATTTTGCTTTAACATACTTCCCCTGCATGGTAATTGACACCTGTATTTACGGAGAGCAGCAAGCAGCTAACGAAAGCCATTTCAACCTTAGTTATGTTAATTCATTGGCCAGCAAGTAGCAACAGATGATGCAATAAAAGCCAAATAGCAGGCAATAGGACACATCTCTCATTTAGGCTGTGTCCCAAATAGCACTCTATTCCCTATTTAGTCCCAAAAAAAGTAGTGGCCGGTCAAAAGTAGTGCACTATCTAGGGAATAGGGTGCTATTTTGACCAGAGCCAGTCAAAAGAAGCCGGTCAAAAGTAGTGCACTATATAGGGTGCTATTTGGGTCACAACCTTGTTCTGCATACAGAATAAAGTATAGCACTGAAGTGGCACAGATTGTGTTAATGTGCTCCATAAGAGATGATGATTCAACATGACTAGCCTGGTGTGTTAGGGAGGAGAAACGCACTTCCTTTGCAAGATATCAAATCAACAAACCAACGAATTTGTACCATTACAAAGCACACTCTAGCATTATGCACGTGTTCATTCAATGCATTTCATATCATTCTAGTTCAACATCATTTTTTTTTGTTTGTTTCAGCTGCCTTGTTTTGCAACGGCAGACAGATCTTTACACATGTGAGCAGTAAGAATTGGCATGAAATAGGTTTGTCCATATGTGTTCCTCCATATGAAATCTACAGTAAACTGGTTGTATATGTGGAAGCTGTGGAGAAAGCTGTTAGCACAAAACTGGGCCTTTTACTCTAGCCATCCCGGTGGGATGAGGGTCTGTCTCCCAAATGGTACCCTATTCCCTAAATGGTGCACTACTTTTGGCCCAAAGGGTGAGTAGGCTGCCATTTGGGATGCAGGCCTCTGTGGTGATGACACATCATGGAGCCACGTGGTCCCAATCTGTGCTTCTGGTTACCTGCAGGCAGCAGCAGCCATACACACCCCAGTGGAGTTTGGCATTTAGCGACTCTGCCTTCTGTCCCGTGAAGCGGAGAGGAGTCCTGGGCAGCTACAGGAAGCTACAGCGCTCTCTCCTCCTCTCTCTCTTCTTCTCTCTCTTCCATTAGATCTTCCTCTCACTCTCTTCCTCTCACTCTCTTCCTCTCTCTCTTCCTCTCTCTCTTCCTCTCTCTCTTCCTCTCTCTCTTCCCCTCTCTCTCTTCCTCTCTCTCTTCCTCTCTCTCTTCATCTATCTCTTCATCTACCCTCCCAAAACCAGGTGCTGCCTCTCTTCTCTCAGACTTTGTCCTCACTCAAGGTGAATGCTCAGTCAATACGGTTAACTTTCCCAAAATTCCTCGGTTCTCCAGAAACCCCGGTTGGAAGAGTCCCTGGATCAGGAGTGAATAGGCAGGAAATCCAGAACTCTTCCAACCAGTCAAACACTAAGGCTGTGTCTGTAATGGCACCCTATTCCCTATAGATAGTGCACAACCTTTCAACAGGGCACTATATAGGGAATAGGGTGCCATTTCAAACACATATTTCATCTAGTGAAAACACACTATCTTTGCTTCAGAACAGATGCTCAGTCAAACATTAAGGCTGTGTCTGTAACGGCACCCTATTCCCTATATAGTGCACTACTTTAGACCAGATGAATGGTAAAAGCAGTGCACCATGTAAGGAATAGGGTAACATTTGGGAAGCAGCCTTAGTGTATATTTGCAGGATTATATACAAATCCAGAAAATCATAGAACATTGTGTTGATATAGGCATGTTATCTGTGTTTCTTTGTCACTTGTATCGGCAGATCCACCTAATCTGCTCTTGAGGGATATCAACGTGATTTGTATTGGTCTTTTGTAGCAGCAACAGTGGCGACCCATCATTCAGGGCAGGTATGGCAAAGACCCACCTGTTAAGCTGCCTGTTTTGCATGTTCTTTTGGCATTAATACGTGTCACATATCAGTTTGCAAACAATGTAAAAATATAAATAATTGAGTTAATAAAGCCGCATACAAACATGGTCTCTTTTTTGATTTCTTGAGTAAGGCAGCTCTAAAATGCAGGTGTTTCAGCCTAGCTCAGTGCTTTCTGTGGTGGTGGGGCAGCCAGCGGAAAATACAAAATACGGAGCGTAGGGGTTGGTAATGTTCTCTAGTTGCGCCGTAATTCAAACCCCTTGGGTGCTGCCATAGATTTACATTAGAAGTGCCCGTCCAAGAAGGCTCAAGGTCATTGGCCACATAAAATGACGTCAATTACACGTTTTGTCTACCGTAGCTTTGATTGGACTGATCATGTCAACATCATACTTTCAAAATCTTAGCTAGCAGTCATCATCATGAATCAAGTCGACAATCTACTGGCAAATCCTTTTAAATCCTTGTCATATGTGACTCGTTTCAGGAAACTACTTCACAGGAGAGCCATTTGAACATAAACATAATTTTTTTTATCAAAATGCATTTTTGGCCAGAAATGCCTTCTGGTTTAGCCACAGAAAAATATAGGAACCTTCCATTTATCCATGGTTGGCTGAGATAATGGATGGGCTGGACATGCCGGGAGATGAGTTTGGATTGGTCTGCCATGTAGCATGATTCTGTCTATAACGTGAGCTGCTCAGTATGTGTTGATAGTCCTTTCTACCGAGCCATTTTTGAAATATATAGCATTAGCCATCGAGAACTACAAAAGTTTTGCTACTTTTTCAACAACATTGATGCCCTGAATTTAGCAGGCGCTATCGACAGATAGCTAACGTTACGTGTATGATCTGTGTAGTAATATTAATCGAATCAGAACTCCATTTGCATTCTTAGTTATAGCCTAATGTTACCTAGCTAACATTGAACCTGGTTGGTTAGCTTTAGCTACCTGGAGATTCATACTACAGCTATGAGAATGTTTGTATTGGTTGGTAGTAGTATGAGTTGGGATTATGCCGGTTTATTGTTTAGCTAACTAGCTAGCTAGCTAGCTACATGTCTAAACAAAAAACAAAAAAGACTAAACATGTCTAAACAAAACACTTCGCCAGATGATTACATGACCCATCAAGTTAGCCAGGTGTGTCTGGGAGGGTGATTACGGCCATCTATTGTATTTCATGAACATTGTGTCCATGTCCAGACAATAGTGACCCATCCACTTAGCTAGATGTGGCTGGGGTGTTGGTTATAGCATTTCCTTCACATGATCCATCAATTTAGACAAGTGTGTCAGGTAAGCGTCATCTAATAATTATAAAATATGTTTTATCTGGACACTTTCAGTTTTTTGATATTGCTACTATACAAGTAACCATTTCACTGTACTGTTTACACCTTCTATATCCTGTGCGTGTGTCAAATCAACTTTTTATTTGATATAGTGTGTGTTTACCAGAGACGGTAATGTGAAGAACAACATGACCCGCACCAAAGTTAGATTAGGATTAGGATATAGGCCAAAGACGGTTCTGACTTGTGTACAGGGAGAATACTGTAAGAACGGCCCATGTTCTGAATTCTGTCGCTGTACATTTCAAAAGTGCTGAACAAATAGTTATATTCACTACGTCTGTCCTAGCTCTCTCATTAATGTCTTAATCGAAATTACGGATTGCCTCTTATCCGCTCGTCGTCCCCTTATGCCATAGTTTGTACATCTTAGTAATTTAGCAGACGCTCTTATCCAGAGCGACTTACAGTTAGTGAGTGCATACATTATTTTTTAATACTATTTTTCATACCCCCGTGGGACTCAAACCCACAACCACTACCAACTGAGCTACATCCCTGCCGGCCATTCCCTCCCCTACCCTAGACGACGCTGGGCCAATTGTGCGCCGCCCCATGGGTCTCCCGGTCGCGGCCGGCTACGACAGAGCCTGGATTCGAACCAGGATCTCTAGTGGCACAGCTAGCACTGCGATGCAGTGCCTTAGACCACTGCACCACTCGGGAGTGCATACATGAGTGCATACATTTTTCATACTGGCCCCCTGTGGGAATCGAACCCACAACCCTGGCGTTGTAAGCGCCATGCTCTACCAACAGTAGAAACCACATTTGTTTAAGCAAGTCAGCCATATCAGCTATGTTTTTTTAAAAGGCAGTAAATGTGGCTGAATGAACTGTTTCGCTGCCAGACAAGGCTCCGCTGATAGCCAGGTGTAGCGGTGGTAAGGATTCACTCCATGGTGCTGAAAAGAAAGCTCTGCTGTTGGGACAGCTTTATGTAGGCCCTAACAGTTTGTGGGCACCGTTTGACACCGTTATAGTGCAATTAATGTATTGTTTAGTGTTGTGTTGTGTTGTGTTGTGGCTTTGCTGGCATGCATCAAAAAGAAAAAAGTTAAAATTGCCACTGAGCAAGAATGATGAGCGATGATATAGGGGAGGTCTTCAGCCTACTATGGGCAATCTCCATGACATGAATAATGATGAGCGATGATATAGGGGAGGTCTTCAGCCTACTATGGGCAATCTCCATGACATGAATAATGATGAGCGATGATATAGGGGAGGTCTTTAGCCTACTATGGGCAATCTCCATGACATGAATAATGATGAGCGATGATATAGGGGAGGTCTTTAGCCTACTATGGGCAATCTCCATGACATGAATAATGATGAGCGATGATATAGGGGAGGTCTTTAGCCTACTATGGGCAATCTCCATGACACGAATAATGATGAGCGATGATATAGGGGAGGTCT
The DNA here is from genome assembly GCF_964263955.1 of Coregonus lavaretus. NCBI lineage: Eukaryota > Metazoa > Chordata > Actinopteri > Salmoniformes > Salmonidae > Coregonus > Coregonus lavaretus. The sequence goes on from NW_028165364.1 coordinate 37,234, forward strand.
TTAGCCTACTATGGGCAATCTCCATGACATGAATAATGATGAGCGATGATATAGGGGAGGTCTTTAGCCTACTATGGGCAATCTCCATGACACGAATAATGATGAGCGATGATATAGGGGAGGTCTTTAGCCTACTATGGGCAATCTCCATGACACGAATAATGATGAGCGATGATATAGGGGAGGTCTTTAGCCTACTATGGGCAATCTCCATGACATGAATAATGATGAGCGATGATATAGGGGAGGTCTTTAGCCTACTATGGGCAATCTCCATGACGACACGAATAAATTAATAGGGGTTCAATCAATCCATTTTGATTGTTGCCTCTTGGGAAATTAAACAAAGTCGTCAAATATATAATCAATGTGTTTCCCCGCTGGAGTCCCCCTGGCAGCGATAGTGATGCAGTACTTTTGCGAGTCCTAACATAATTCAGTAGAAACACCTTGCAGCCTAGCAGAGGGATAGAGGATTCACAGGCATTCGGAAAGTATTCAGACCCCTTGACTTTTTGCACATTTTGTTACGTTACAGCCTTATTCTAAAATTGATTGAATTAATTTTTTTCCTCATCAATCTACACACAATACCCCATAATGACAAAGGGAAAACTGGTTTTTAGAAATACCTTATTTACGTAAGTATTCAGACCCTTTGCTATGAGACTCGAAATTGAGCTCAGGTGCATCCTTTTTCCATTGATCATCCTTGAGATGTTTCTACAACTTGATTGGAGTTCACCTGTGGTAATTCAATTGACTGGATATGATTTGGAAAGGCACACACCTGTCTATATAAGGTCCCACAGTTGACAGTGCATGTCAGAGAAAATACCAAGCAATGAGGTCGAAGGAATTGTCTGTAGAGCTCCGAGACAGGACTGTGTCGAGGCACAGATCTGGGGAAGGGTACCAAAAAATGTCTACAGCATTTAAGGTCCCCAAGAACATAGTGGCCTCCATCATTCTTAAATGGAAGAAGTTTGGAACCACCAAGACTCTTCCTAGAGCTGGCCGCCAGCCAAACTGAGCAATCGGGGGAGAAGGGCCTTGGTCAGAGAGGTGACCAAGAACCCGATGGTCACTCTGACAGAGATCCAGAGTTCCTCTGTGAAGATGGGAAAACCTTCCAGAAGGACAACCATCTCTGCAACCACTCCACTAATCAGGCCTTTACGGTAGAGTGGCCAATCCTCAGTAAAAGGCACATGACAACCCACTTGGAGTTTGCCAAAAGGCACCTAAAAGACTCACAAACCAAGATTGAACTTATTGGCCTGAATGCCAAATGTCACGTCTGGAGGAAACCTGGCACCATCCCTACGGTGAAGCATGGTGGTGGCAGCATCATGCTGTGGGGATGTTTTTCAGCGGCAGGGACTGGGAGACTAGTCAGGATCGAGAAAAAGATGAACGGAGCAAAGTACAGAGAGATTCTTAATGAAAACCTGCTCCAGGACGCTCAGGACCTCAGACTGGGGCGAAGGTTCACCTTCCAACAGGACAACGACCCTAAGCACACAGCCAAGACAACGCAGGTCAGTTAAGAGCTCTAAAATACCTTATTTCCTGCACTGTTTCTGCCATTCTCCAACTGCACACGGTAAACAATGTCCTTGGTTATCAGACCGGTGAAAATCGTGGAGTTTGAACACAAGTGGACTTGGTAATAGAGTGTAGAGAGCTGGGAGGTGAGGTCCGAGTGACAGGCCCCATACCGCTGTAGCTAATCGAATTTAGCAATCTTGCTAAGATAGCATGTTAACTTGGTAGCTAGCCAGAGGCAAAAAACCCGATACATCGTTATCTGGCTTTAACTTTTCAGTGGTCATCGTCGACATAACTAAAATGTATGTAGATAATTAGCTAGCAGCGGTGTAGATGGCAATGGTTTAGCATTTTCTCGCCATATTCAAGTTCGCTAACATCAACAGTTATAACGGCCTATTAGCTAGCTACCACAGTGCCGTTTATTAGCCAGCTAACTAATGTTAGGTCTCATATCTAAACATAAATAACTTACTAACTAATTACTGGTGAGTTGATTGATAATTTGTCTGCTAGACTGAGACAACATGTAGGTAACGTTGCTAGCAAGCTACAGTTAATTGATTTAAGCCGGGGCGTCTTTGCTTCTTTTGGTTGCAGGTCTGTCTAACGACGTTGGCAAGCAATGAAGTATCTTAACTTTTTGATGTTCTATTACGTTTGCTAGCTGATACTGCTCAGCAGGCAGTTAGGTAGCTAACGTAACATATCGCAGTGTTGCCTTTCAAACTTCTCAACCATTACCTTGATTTGCTGTTTTTGGGATGTTTGCTAATTTACAGTACATCAACTGTAGACTCACTTGTGTGGGGGTGTGCCTTCAACTTGTGTTTTATGATCAAATTAAAGTTAGGCTATATGTAACGTTACTGGTGTAGTCAGTGATGTTTGTAGCAAATATTTCCAGTAAGAAAATTACAGGCCTAACTGAGGCAGGACTTGTAAAAGTATTACAAATGTAACGTTAGTTAACCATAAACACACACACATACACACACACCGAAGGTCGTCGGGAGGTCGTCGGGTAAGCTTGGCGTCGGGTAAGCTTGGCTTTATACATAGCTTGGGCTTTGTCGAGTAAGGCTTAAACTATGTATTTAGATTGTAGTTAGGTATTGTAGGTAGGTATCGTGGGTTGTTGTATGTAATTATTGTAGGTTAGTATTGTATTCGGCTGTGCCGGGTGTAGCACGAAGCTAGCTAGCTAGCTAACTCACCACCTGGACTAGCTGGTGAGTAGCTATTAGCAACGGTATAGTTGTTTCACACCTGAGAGTGCCTGTAATTACGCCAGCTGGCTGCCTACAATAATTACATACAATAATTGCCCACCATTCAGCTGTTTTCTAACCTCATTGTCTGAACCGTTACCGTTAGGTAGCAAGTGGCTACTGTGCTTGAAATTTAGCTAGCTTGTTGCTACCTGGATAGCTACTAGTAAACAATAGCTGGAACGACCGAGCGAACAGATGCGAACTGGCTGAGTCAATTCAGTAGCTAGCTTTGCACTTGGCTAGCTAACAGTAGCTGCTAGGGGTAAGTCATAACCTACACTTGTGTTTTGTTTTTTACATATTGATAGCCCGAGTCGTTCAAGGAATTCGGGACATGGGTGACTAGTTAACGTTAGTTTGGCTCTCTCTGTGTGTTCGTGCCGTGAAAGGAGGGGTTCTTCTTTGTCTGAAAGCAATGGCTAGCTAGTTTGCTAACTATTCTAGCTAACTAACTGGCTGAATAAGTTGACGACGGACTCGCTCAAGCTGTCGGGACTAACCCACAACGTTAGACACGGACACGATTGATCTGCTTGCATGTTGATACACTGGTGGTTTGTTGTGGCCGAGTATTGGCGCTAAACCGTGTTGTTGGAGACCGGCATGCTAGCTGGCTGTGGCGTCTTATGACGAGGTGCCCGGACGTTTTTCACGGAATAATACCGCACCTAGTTAGCTAGCTGAATAAACTAAGTTAGTCTATTCCTAGAAAACATTGAACCGCTGTAGTTTACAACAATTATAGTTTCTAAGGTGGAAGTTGGGAGAGTTATATTTGGGAGTTGTGGTGAGGGAGGCCCTGCTCTCTCCTTTCCCAGATGTTTAGTTCATTTCATTCCGATCTCCTCTGCATTATTGTAGCCATCTGCTGCAGCCTGTCAACTATGCCTCTGCCTATCCCTGTTCTCTCCTCTCCGCACAGGCTACACAAACGCCTCACACCGCGTGGCTGCTGCCTCTCTAACCTGGTGGTCCCTGCACGCACGACCCACGTGGAGTTCCAGGTCTCAGGCAGCCTCTGGAACTGCCGTTCTGCTGCCAACAAGGCAGAGTTCATCTCAGCCTATGCTACCCTCCAGTCCCTCGACTTCTTGGCGCTGACGGAAACATGGATTGCCACTGAAAACACTGCTACTCCTGCTGCTCTCTCCTCGTCTGACCATGTGTTCTCGCATACCCCGAGAGCATCTGGTCAGCGGGGTGGTGGCACAGGAATCCTCATCTCTCCCAAGTGGACATTCTCAATTTTTCCCCTGACCCATCTGTCTATCTCCTCATTTGAATTCCATGCTGTCACAGTCACTAGCCCATTTAAGCTTAATATCCTTGTCATCTATCGCCCTCCAGGTTCCCTTGGAGAGTTCATCAATGAGCTTGATGCCTTGATACGTTCCTTTCCTGAGGATGGTTCACCCCTCACAGTTCTGGGGGATTTCAACCTCCCTACGTCTACATTTGACTCATTTCTCTCTGCCTCCTTCTTTCCACTCCTCTCCTCTTTTGACCTCACCCTCTCACCGTCCCCCCCTACTCACAAGGCAGGCAATACGTTTGACCTCATCTTTACTAGATGCTGTTGTTCTACTAATCTCACTGCAACTCCCCTCCAAGTCTCCAACCACTACTTTGTATCATTTTATCTCTCCCTCTCCTCCAACACTACTCACTCTGTCCCTACACAGATGGTAATGCGCCGTCGCAACCTTCGCTCTCTCTCTCCCGCTACTCTCTCCTCTTCCATCCTATCATCTCTTCCCTCTGCTCAATCCTTCTCCCTCCAATCTCCTGATTCTGCCTCCTCAACCCTCCTCTCCTCCCTTTCTGCATCCTTTGACTCTCTATGTCCCCTATCCTCCCAGCCGGCTCGGTCCTCCCCTCCAGCTCCGTGGCTTGATGACTCATTGCGAGCTCACAGAACAGAGCTCCGGGCAGCTGAGCGGAAATGGAAGAAAACTAGACTCCCTGCGGACCTGGCATCGTTTCACTCCCTCCTCTCTACATTTTCTTCATCTGTTTCTGCTGCCAAGGCCACTTTCTACCACTCTAAATTCCAAGCATCTGCCTCTAACCCTAGGAAGATCTTTGCCACATTCTCCTCCCTGCTGAATCCCCCCCTCCCCCTCCTCCCTCTCTGTGGATGACTTCGTCAACCATTTTGAAAAGAAGGTTGACGACATCCGATCCTCGTTTGTTAAGTCAAATGACACTGCTGGTCCTGCTCACACTGCCCTACCATATGCTTTGACTTCTTTCTCCCCTCTCTCTCCAGATAAAATCTTGCGACTTGTGACGGCAGGCCGCCCAACAACCTGCCCGCTTGACCCTATCCCCTCCTCTCTTCTCCAGAACATCTCCGGTGACCTTCTCCCTTACCTCACCTCGCTGATCAACTCATCCTTGACCACTGGCTATGTCCCTTCCGTCTTCAAGAGAGCGAGAGTTGCACCCCTTCTCAAAAAACCAACACTCGATCCCTCCGATGTCAACAACTACAGACCAGTATCCCTTCTTTCTTTTCTCTCCAAAACTATTGAGCGTGCCGTCTTTAGCCAACTCTCTTGCTATCTCTCTCAGAATTACCTTCTTGATCCAAACCAGTCAGGTTTCAAGACTGGTCATTCAACTGAGACTGCTCTTCTCTGTGTCACGGAGGCTCTCCGCACTGCTAAAGCTAACTCTCTCTCCTCTGCTCTTGTCCTTCTAGACCTGTAGGCTGCCTTTGATACTGTGAACCATCAGATCCTCCTCTCCACCCTCTCCGAGCTGGGCATCTCCGGCGCGGCTCACTCTTGGATTGCGTCCTACCTGACCGGTCGCTCCTACCAAGTGGCGTGGCGAGAAGCTGTCTCCGCACCACGTGCTCTCACCACTGGTGTCCCCCAGGGCTCAGTTCTAGGCCCTCTCCTATTCTCGCTATACACCAAGTCACTTGGCTCTGTCATATCCTCACATGGCCTCTCCTATCATTGCTACGCTGACGACACACAACTAATCTTCTCCTTTCCCCCTTCTGATAACCAGGTGGTGAATCGCATCTCTGCATGTCTGGCAGACATATCAGTATGGATGACGGATCACCACCTCAAGCTGAACCTTGGCAAGACGGAGCTGCTCTTCCTCCCGGGTAAGGACTGCCTGTTCCATGATCTCGCCATCACGGTTGACAACTCCGCTGTGTCCTCCTCCCAGAGTGCGAAGAGCCTTGGCGTGACCCTGGACAACACCCTGTCGTTCTCCGCTAACATCAAGGCGGTGACCCGATCCTGTAGGTTCATGCTCTACAACATTCGTAGAGTACGACCCTGCCTTACACAGGAAGCGGCACAGGTCCTAATCCAGGCACTTGTCATCTCCCGTCTGGATTACTGCAACTCGCTGTTGGCTGGGCTCCCTGCCTGTGCCATTAAACCCCTACAACTCATCCAGAATGCCGCAGCCCGTCTGGTGTTCAACCTTTCCAAGTTCTCTCACGTCACCCTGCTCCTCCGCACACTCCACTGGCTTCCAGTTGAAGCTCGCATCTGCTACAAGACCATGGTGCTTGCCTACGGAGCTGTGAGGGGAACGGCACCTCCGTACCTTCAGGCTCTGATCAGTCCCTACACCCAAACGAGGGCACTGCGTTCATCCACCTCTGGCCTGCTGGCTCCCCTACCTCTGCGGAAGCATAGTTCCCGCTCAGCCCAGTCAAAACTGTTCGCTGCTCTGGCACCCCAATGGTGGAACAAGCTCCCTCACGACGCCAGGACAGCAGAGTCACTCACCACCTTCCGGAGACATTTGAAACACAACCTCTTTAAGGAATACCTGGGATAGTGTAAAGTAATCCTTTCTTGAGTGTCCCAGCCAGATCACGGACTTTAACCCGAACAAACATCTCTGGAGAAACCCTAAAATAGCTGTGCAACGACGCTCCCCATCCAACCTTACAGAGCTTGGGAGGATCTGCAGAGAAGAATGGGAGAAACTCCCCAAATACAGATGTGCCAAGCTTGTAGCATCATACCCAAGAAGACTCCAGGCTGTAATCACTGCCAAAGGTGCTTCAACAAAGTACTGAGTAAAGGGTCTGAATACTTATGTAAATGTGATATTTCTGGGTTTTTTTGTTTATACATTTGGTAAAATTTCTGAAAACCTGTTTTTGCTTTTTCATTATGGGGTATTGTGTGTAGATTGATGAGGGGGAAAAAACAATCTAATCCATTCTGGAATAAGGCTATAATGTAACAAAATGTGAAAAAGGTCAAGGGGTCTGAATACTTTCCGAAGGCGCTGTATCTAGCTTGCTTCTTGTTAGACACTGGTCCCTGTGTTGTGCTGAGCAATAATGAGAACACCACATATCTCTTCTACAAGTCTGGGTTAATCAGTATTGTCATGCTTTTATGTACATAGAAGGATTTCAGCTCCCGCCTGCCTAGATATCAGGAAGTGGAATCAGCTCTCCCACTGAGTTTGTTACTTTGCGTCTCTGTTTACCCGGTGTGCGTCCCAAATGGCACCCTATTCCCTATATAGTGACCATAACCCTCTGGTCAAAGGTAGTGCACTACATAGGGAATAGGGTCCTATTTGAGATGCATCCCTGAATTCTCCTGTGTGGGTAGTGTGGTCAATATAGACTTTCTCTGTTTCATTTTTCATCCAAATGGAAGTCTCGGGTGGGTAGAAGAACAGCAGGCAGCTTTGGAGGAGAAATGAAAACAGAGCTAGCCGTAAGTTCTCACACACTAAAGCAATATGTGTATGTGTGTGTGTGTGCGTGTGTGCGTGTGTGTGTGCGTGTATGCGTGTGTGTGTGTGTGTGTGTGTGTGTGTGTGTGTGTGTGTGTGAGACAGAGAGAGAGAAAAATCGCTCTCTAACCCTCTACCCCTATACCTCTACCTCTTCCTCTATCTCTCGACCCCTCCTCCTCTCTATCTCTCTACCCCTAACCTCTACCCCTCTGGCTCTCTACCCCTCTACCCCTATACCTCTACCTCTACCTCTACCTCTCTACCCCTCTACCCCTCTATCTCTCTACCCCTCTACCCCTCCACCCCTCTACCCCTCTACCTCTACCTCTCTACCTCTCTACCTCTCTACCTTTCTACCTCTCTACCTCTACCTCTCTACCCCTCCTCCTCTCTACCCCTCCACCCCTCTACCTCTCTACCTCTCTACCCCTCTACCCCTCTACCTCTCCTCCTCTCTACCTCTCTACCCCTCTACCTCTACCTCTCTACCCCTCTACCCCTCTACCCCTCTACCCCTCTACCTCTCTACCCCTCTACCTCTCTACCTCTCTACCCCTCTACCCCTCTACCTCTCTACCCCTCCTCCTCTCTACCTCTCTACCCCTCCACCCCTCTACCTCTCTACCTCTCTACCCCTCTACCTCTCTACCCCTCTACCTCTCCTCCTCTCTACCTCTCTACCCCTCTACCCCTCTACCCCTCTACCTCTACCTCTCTACCCCTCTACCTCTCTATCTCTCTACCCCTCCTCCTCTCTACCTCTCTACCCCTCTACCCCTCTACCTCTCTACCCCGCCTCCTCTCTACCTCTCTACCCCTCCACCCCTCTACCTCTCTACCCCTCTACCTCTCTACCCCTCCACCCCTCTACCCCTCTACCCCTCCACCTCTCTACCTCTCTACCCCTCCTCCTCTCTACCTCTCTATCTCTCTACCTCTCTACCCCCTCCACCCCTCTACCTCTCTACCCCTCCTCCTCTCTACCCCTCCACCCCTCTACCTCTCTACCCTTCCACCCCTCTACCCCTCTACCTCTCTACCCCTCCTCCTCTCTACCCCTCCACCCCTCTACCTCTCTACCCCTCCTCCTCTCTACCCCTCCACCCCTCTACCTCTCTACCCCTCTACCTCTCTACCCCTCCTCCTCTCTACCCCTCTACCTCTCTACCTCTCTACCTCTCTACCTCTCTACCCCTCCTCCTCTCTACCCCTCCACCCCTCTACCTCTCTACCCCTCTACCTCTCTACCCCTCTACCTCTCTACCCCTCTACCTCTCTACCTCTCTACCCCTCTACCTCACTACCCCTCTACCTCTCTACCTCTCTACCTCTCTACCTCTCTACCTCTCTACCTCTCTACCTCTCTACCTCTCTACCCCTCCACCCCTCTACCTCTCTACCCCTCCTCCTCTCTACCTTTCTACCTCTCTACCCCTCTACCTCTCTACCTCTCTACCTCTCTACCCCTCTACCTCTCTACCTCTCTACCCCTCTACCTCTCTACCTCTCTACCCCTCTACCTCTCTACCCCTCCACCCCTCTACCTCTCTACCCCTCTACCTCTCTACCTTTCTACCTCTCTACCTCTCTACCCCTCCTCCTCTCTACTTTCTACCTCTCTACCCCTCTACCTCTCTACCCCTCTACCCCTCTACCCCTCTACCTCTCTACCTCTGTACCCCTCTACCACTCCATCCCTCTACCTCTCTACCTCTCTACCCCTCCTCCTCTCTACCTCTCTACCCCTCTACCTCTCCACCCCTCTACCTCTCTATCTCTCTACCCTCTACCTCTCCATCCCTCTACCTCTCCATCCCTCTACCTCTCCATCCCTCTACCTCTCCATCCCTCTACCTCTCCATCCCTCTACCTCTCTATCTCTCTACCACTCTACCTCTCCATCCCTCTACCTCTCCATCCCTCTACCTCTCCATCCCTCTACCTCTCCATCCCTCTCCATCCCTCTACCTCTCCATCCCTCTACCTCTCCATCCCTCTCCATCCCTCTACCTCTCCATCCCTCTCCATCCCTCTACCTCTCCATCCCTCTCCATCCCTCTCCATCCCTCTACCTCTCCATCCCTCTCCATCCCTCTACCTCTCCACCCCTCTACCTCTCCATCCCTCTCCATCCCTCTCCATCCCTCTCCATCCCTCTACCTCTCCATCCCTCTACCTCTCCATCCCTCTCCATCCCTCTCCATCCCTCTACCTCTCCATCCCTCTACCTCTCCATCCCTCTCCATCCCTCTCCATCCCTCTACCTCTCTACGTCTCCATCCCTCTCCATCCCTCTACCTCTCCATCCCTCTACCTCTCTACCTCTCCATCCCTCTCCATCCCTCTACCTCTCTACGTCTCCATCCCTCTCCATCCCTCTACCTCTCCATCCCTCTCCATCCCTCTACCTCTCCATCCCTCTCCATCCCTCTACCTCTCCATCCCTCTCCATCCCTCTACCTCTCCATCCCTCTACCTCTCCATCCCTCTACCTCTCCATCCCTCTACCTCTCTACGTCTCCATCCCTCTACCTCTCCATCCCTCTCCATCCCTCTACCTCTCCATCCCTCTACCTCTCCATCCCTCTACCTCTCCATCCCTCTCTACCCCTCTACCTCTCCATCCCTCTCCATCCCTCTACCTCTCCATCCCTCTACCTCTCCATCCCTCTACCTCTCCATCCCTCTCCATCCCTCTACCTCTCCATCCCTCTCCATCCCTCTACCTCTCTACGTCTCCATCCCTCTACCTCTCCATCCCTCTACCTCTCCATCCCTCTCCATCCCTCTCCATCCCTCTCCATCCCTCTACCTCTCCATCCCTCTACCTCTCCATCCCTCTACCTCTCCATCCCTCTACCCCTCTACCTCTCCATCCCTCTCCATCCCTCTACCTCTCCATCCCTCTTCGTCTCCATCCCTCTCCATCCCTCTACCTCTCCATCCCTCTACCTCTCCATCCCTCTACCCCTCTACCTCTCCATCCCTCTACCTCTCCATCCCTCTCCATCCCTCTACCTCTCCATCCCTCTACCTCTCCATCCCTCTACCCCTCTACCTCTCCATCCCTCTACCCCTCTACCTCTCCATCCCTCTCCATCCCTCTACCCCTCTACCTCTCCATCCCTCTACCTCTCCATCCCTCTACCCCTCTACCTCTCCATCCCTCTCCATCCCTCTACCTCTCCATCCCTCTACCTCTCCATCCCTCTACCTCTCCATCCCTCTACCTCTCCATCCCTCTACCTCTCCATCCCTCTACCTCTCATCCCTCTACCTCTCCATCCCTCTCCATCCCTCTACCTCTCCATCCCTCTTCGTCTCCATCCCTCTACCTCTCCATCCCTCTACCTCTCCATCCCTCTACCCCTCTACCTCTCCATCCCTCTACCTCTCCATCCCTCTACCTCTCCATCCCTCTACCTCTCCATCCCTCTACCCCTCTACCTCTCCATCCCTCTACCTCTCCATCCCTCTACCTCTCCATCCCTCTACCTCTCCATCCCTCTCCATCCCTCTACCTCTCCATCCCTCTACCTCTCCATCCCTCTACCTCTCCACCCCTCTACCTCTCTATCTCTCTACCCCTCTACCTCTCCATCCCTCTACCTCTCCATCCCTCTACCTCTCCATCCCTCTACCTCTCCACCCCTCTACCTCTCCATCCCTCTACCCCTCTACCTCTCCATCCCTCTCCATCCCTCTACCTCTCCATCCCTCTACCTCTCCATCCCTCTCCATCCCTCTTCGTCTCCATCCCTCTACCTCTCCATCCCTCTCCATCCCTCTACCTCTCCATCCTCTACCTCTCCATCCCTCTACCTCTCCATCCCTCTATGTCTCCATCCCTCTACCTCTCCATCCCTCTATCTCTCTACCTAGGACAGGAAATATAAATCATAAAAAGGCTAATTTAATGGATGATTGAAGGCCTCTTAACAGTGGTACATTCCAAATGGCACATATTCCCTATGTAGTGCACTACGTTTAACCATGGCCCATAGGGGACCCATAGGGCTCTGGTCAAAAGTAGTTCACTGTATAGGGAATATGGTGCCATTTGGGACATAGTCCTAATGTGAGCCTCTCTGGCCTGGAATTACCTATTCTCTCCTGCTCCTCCTCCTTCTCCCCCCTCCTCCTCCTCCTCTTCCTCCTCCTCACCCTCCTCCTCCTCCTTCTCCCCCCCTCATCCTCCCCCTCCTCCTCCTCTTCCTCCTCCTCACCCTCCTCCTCCTCCTCCTTCTCCCCCCCTGCTCCTCCTCCTCCTCTTCCCCCCCTCCTACTCCTCCTCTTCCCCCTCCTCCTCCTCCTCCTCTTCCTCCTCCTCACCCTCCTCCTCCTCATCCTTCTCCCCCCTCATCCTCCTCCTCCTCCTCTTCCTCCTCCTCCTCCTCCTCTTCCTCCTCCTCCCCCTCCTCCTCCTCCTCCTCTTCCTCCTCCTCCCCCTCTGC